>NW_027070064.1:0-128896 GCF_002906115.3 Quercus suber
TTTTTTTTTTTTTTTTGGCATGATTCCATGGGCTCATTATCATCAAAATTGGAACTAAATGACCCAAATCATCATGCACCAAAGAAAAGATCATATGCTCTGAGCCCAGAAATCCTACAGTTTCTTTTGAAAGTGTACTTTGGACTGCTGATCATCTAGGAAAAGATCAAGAAAAATAAAATTTTTCATTTTCTATACATTGTTCCAACTTCCTGCCATAGTAGGAGATAGTGAATATCGTCCTGTATAGTTTCCACATAAGATTTGCACAAATTACCATTTTCCCTTGATTGCCTCCCTCCCAAACAACCTTTCCACCAAAGAATGCCCAAAATCATAAAAATGAGGAGTAGCACCACAACTACAGCTCCAACCACAATCTTCATCTTACCATCATCAGGGAGACTGAAATCTACAGAAAATAAAAATAACTAAGGACAGTAATTTTAAGATTGCATTCTGAAATATATTTAGCACCATATAGAAAATCCAAAGCAAGATAGCAACAGATGGTTAAAAGACAAACAGCCATAGCATGGTTATAAAATGATGTAGATCATGATATAGTTTTTTGTAGTCTTCCATCTAAATGTAATTTGACATGGTTTTGAGTCTTTCATCTAAATGCAGATACATATGGAGTTCTAGATCCACTAAATTCCTGTGATTCCACAGTTCATCAATCTAATCTAAGTATGGAAAAAATTGGACAACAACAAGATTCTCAATCTCCAATATAATTACCAGCTTCCACAGAGATAGCTGATATGAGGGGACCATATGTTCCTCTCTTTGGGGTAGCTGTTGTTCCTTTCCCAGCCCAAAAAAAGCGAATCATCAAAACTTTATTTGTTACATTTGCTTTATATTCCCTAACAACTGCTTTATCAACCCCTGGTGCAGCATTTTCAATATCAAAATCTTTCAACACCAGTTTTTCCTGCAGCAAATTAACTCAATTAACACCTCTACTATAATATACAGATAGAAATAAATTTGACAGAATACCTGCACATAAATATCAAATATCCGCCTTCCAAGACTGCCAAAAGATCTATTATCTCTGACTACTATCTCCGCAAAGTGAAGTTTCAATTTATAAGGCCCATTTGCTAGGCAACGGGCATAGTATGTGATTGAAAGAGGAGACAGGCGTGCACTTATGTATAGTTCAGCCTCATTCATTTTGAGTATGGATACATTATTTGCTACATAGTCATTTCCAGTAGTGTCTATATCCCAAAATCTTCCGGAGCTACTGAATCCCCAATTCTCCCTTTGAAAAAAACTTGCTCCTCCAGCTGGATCATCATCCGCTTCATACTTTATGTTTCCAACTGTACTTGCTTTCCCACCACAATTTATATGTACTTTATTGAAATCTATATAGAAGCAGCACCAAATCAAGCAGACATAATAAAAAAGCAATGAATTTTCCATTGTATTTCTAATTAATTTATGTAGTTGTCTTGTACAAGATGAAAAAATAACTGAAGCAGGCCTAACTAGGTAACTGAAGCATATATCTTATACTTTGATTTCAATAGATCAATAATTACCTCTTGAACATGGAGAGTTCTTCAGGCACTCACTAAGTGTTCTTAATCAGTGAACCAGATAAAGTGTCAGTTATCCAAGATAAAAGTGAAAAGGACAACGTTAAGAGCATCTGTTCTTCTAAAAAGTTTTCAAGTTTGAAGCTTACAAGTTGTCCCTTCCAGAAAAGCTTTTGAACAAATTTCTGATGCAATGGAAAAATCAGTTAGTTTCAGAAAATTGAAAAGGTTAAGAAGAGAGCAAGGTTTGTAAAGCTCCAGTAGGTAAAAAACTTACAGATTGCCTCGACATGATGGGGCAGAACGCTCTGAAAAATTATTGTAAGAAAGATCTATTTGGCTACACAAAAAGCATAATTATTATATTGTACCTCACTATAATTCCAAACAAGAAAGATTACATTTTAAAGAGTATTTTGCTAAAATTGTCAACATTTTAAACTATTCAATATGGAAAGTGTTAGAAATTATGTTTCAAGATGCCAAAGCCTATTGTAGGCTCATATACTTGTAGATCAAGCATATTAACTTTGAGTTAGTTTAGGTTTAGCTTAGAGTTCTTAATTCTATAAACCATACATTAATTTCATTTTGAACACAAGTCATATAACAAAGAAGTAGCCACCAAAGGTTTTCTGCTATGGACATAAGCTGTTAGGCCAAAGCACATTATGGCCGTACCCAATACACATTAAGATGGTACCCAATATTTGGCAAGCCATCATGAGTCTATTCCTCAACCATCAAGCCCTGACAACACAATCACCTACAAGCAAGAGGTAGAGAACCTGACATGCAAGGGCAACAAAGCCCAGAAATCCCCTTGGATTCGAATCTAGTAGGCAATTCAAAGTGTGGATAGAAATTGTAATTGACAAGAGGTAACGTCCATACACACAATTTAAGTCCACTAGAACCACCAAGTCGTTCAGGCGCAATCAACGCTATCCACACACAATACTCCCATCTATTGGTTTTGGCATTTGGTGTCAGCTATCATCATCAATAGTGGCCATTCACTACCAGTGTCATTTGTCTTACGCATTTCTAGATTTCTCATGACATTCAAGTCCGTAGGAACTCAAGGTTCCGCCATAAGTTTTAGGTGGTGTCAAAGATATTGTGGCCCAAGAGATCCAAACCTATTGTAGGTTTCTATATTTGTGGAGAAAGCATTAACACTAGAGTTCTCTATTATATAAACCATATATTGGATTCACTATAAACACAAGTCACATAGAAGGATGTAGCTATCAAGGTCTTTCCACTGTAACTAACCCCATAAGAGACCATGAAATGAAGCACTATCCAAGTAAAGTATATAATATCCCAAAAAATGTTATTACACACTCGACACACATTGCCTTTTGGAATTGTGTTTTTAAAACACAATTTTGGTTAAAATTGCAAAATCATGTTTTAAAAACACGATTTCAATCATGTCGCAATGTATGTACTTTGAGTGAGTAATAAGGAGAGTGTAACTATCATTACTCATAATATTATTGTAGCAACTTCAAAAATTTGTTTCTTTATACTCACAAGTCAATGCAAAATTGAAGAAGAATTTAAGATGTAAACCCTTACTGAGTATTGTCTATGCCCTTGATCCCTTCTGGAATAGGCCCAGTGAACAAGTTACTTGTCAGAAACCTATTTAGTAAACAAACAAAAATATCACTGGTTAAACACGTAATAGCATGACCATAGGTGAGTTTGGCATCCGGTATTTTCTAGTAGCTGATTTGCAGAAAGGTGACAAAAAATATAAATATATACACAATTTTATTTCAATTTTTTTTGAAGCTATTTTATTTGTTTATTTGGCAAAAGGTGAGAAAAAACTGGATTTAATAAAATATTCTTGCCAAAATAAGAGGAGGCCAATCAGATACCATGTTTAAGGGTCCTACTCTATTTTCTCTAGTAAAGACCTAGTTATTTAACGTCATTTTAGGGTTATTCTAAAGGGCAAAACTTAGGTGGAATTCCTTAGGAGCAATATATTAGGTTCTCCAATTAAATTCAAACAGATAGTTGTATTAACCAATAAATCACAAACAATGTTATCTTTTCTAAGGACACTTAAATTCAAACAATGTAACTATGTGTTTTACGGTTTACCCTAATATACTCTATCTAAAGAACTGTACTTAAGTTTTAACTTATTCTAAAAGACAAAGCAAATGGATAGGATTCTAATTTTGGGTGTATACAAAGTGAAGCTCCTTGCAGACTCACCCATGGATGTCGGCCAATAGGCCAAACTTGGTTAAATATAGTTGTGTGCTTTAGCTGCCTAATTGTTTATTTGAATTTACACTACAATTGAACTAAGTTAAGGGGTTTTTTGTGAAGATTACAAATATTTCAATTCCGATAAATCACCAAAATCTGGAACAATTCCATCCAATCTGTTGAAGCTAAGATCTCTGCAAGAAAAGAAGGTTTTTTAACTACAGATCTGAACTGAAAATGGAAAAAATTATAAGAAAAAATGTCAACTACTAAAAAGGATGCAAGTCAAAATAAAAACACAATATATTGTAACAACTAAATGATAGAGAAACTCATTAATCAGTTGAGATAATTATGTGCTCTGATACCACATCTCTGTCAAATAGTTCCCATTTTAGCTTAAGTTTCTATTCTACTTTTTAAAAAACTAATGCCAAAATTTGTATTTAAATAACTTCTTGCTCTAAGTTCTAGAAAATAAAACATTAACCAAATTTTAAGCCCGTAAATTTGTAAATATAAATAACCTGTTATATTACCAAAAGATTCGGACTTTCATATTTACATATCTATAATTAATAAATGGGATAATTGACCATGTTCTGTTCAAATGTCCAATCATCCGTGGGCTGCAGTACCTCATTTTCCATTAAGAAAGGCTAAAAATAAGAGGTACAAGGAGAAATGAAAGTAGCACTATACAAGGTTTGAAGTTGGGTCAGTTTCAATATAGATTTAGGAATTGGTCCAGAGATATTACAGCTCCTCAACATTCTGCAATGTAAATAAACTTTTGGTGAGCAAACCTGTGGTAAATTTTGTTTTCATTCCAATCTATAGCAATGTTCAACAAAAGAATGACTTACAATCTTATCATGCGTGTGCTGCTTCCTAAGTTTGGAAATTTTGAACCCCCTCCAACTAAGTCACTGATCCTCCTACATAGAGTTGCACCATCAATAATTGTTAGCTCTTCAGCATTAAATTTCATTAATTAAAACATCACATGAGCATATCCTAGAGATTATGTTACGAATTGTTCACTTGAAAGGCAAAACTCACAGCTCAGTTAAGTTAATCAAGATAGAAATGCTAGAAGGAATTGGCCCCTCAAAACCACTAGCTTGGATCTCTCTGTTAACAACACAATTCAAATGGATTTAGATCACACCTGAAACCTTTTATTTTAAAGAGGTTTAGATAAGGATGTAAGAAAAAGCACATACAATTTCTCAAGCTGTTTCCAACTTTGGAAAAAGTCAGGCATTCTTCCAGTGAAGTTGTTACTGCTAATTCTACTACATGTATCCCAAAACAGAAACATTATTGAACAAAATACAAACAAGAAGAATGCTACAGTCACCAAAATGACTAAGATATTTTTCAAGGAAAATATTAAAGTACTATCAGCCACGGAAAAGGTTTCAACCACTTACAGTTCCTTTAATTTGGTCAACTTAGTAAGCGTGACTGGCAACTCTCCCGAGAGATTGTTAGCACTAAGAGTGCTACAGTCACCAAAATTAAAGTTGAGGTCATTTCATGTGTTCAAGATTAAGCAAATCAATGACAAATCAAATTTATTTAAAAATTAAGGGGGAAAAAAAAAAAAAAAAAAAAAAACAGATTCTCCAAGTTAACCAACTTTCCAAGCTCATGGGGAACCATTCCTGAAAACAGATTGGTCTCTATACTCCTGAATGTATAATATATTCTTAAATATTAAAGCTGGTTAAACTAAATGGAAGTATGACATAATTTACTGTCTATATAAGGAGTGATGATAGAAATACTACAAATTTTTTTTGCGTAGAGCTTACAATCTGATGTGTCACCAACCACCAATAAACAATTCAAACATTCATTCATTAAGAGATTGAAGTCCACTAATCACTTTTCTTGTCACACCAGATTGTAAACTTTATGATTGGTGAGAAAGAATGATACAATAAGAGCATACAGAAATTTAAGTGTGGTGATGCTTCCCAAGAAGCTTGGAATTGGTCCTGATAAGTTGTTCACAGAGAGGGACCTGTAGCAAGTCCATTTAATTAAATAAGAATGAGCCTTTAATGGCTAATCTTGGACATGAACTGAGGAATCACTTACAAAAATTTCAACTTTGTAGAAGCCCATTTGTGGGGTATGTTACCACTAAGGAAGTTACGATTGAGATCACTATAATCAAGAGGAAATTGTGCAATTATGTGGTTAAATCAATTATGGGAGTGCTAATTAGTAAAACAAATAATGGGTACTCTTTCTTACAGGTACGTTAGGTAGGGTAGCTTCACCAGAGATCGTGGAAGCACACCGCCAAGATCCTGCCCTTTAAGAATCCTGTGTGACAAGGATATTTTGAATGGTTTAGAATAAAGAGGGAGAGAAAGAGAGAGAAAAAGAGAGAAAGTATTAATAAAATTTTGGGATAAGATCTCTTATTAATTCTCTATTTCCTTCCCATTTAAAAAAAATTAAATAAATATTATGTGCTGTACAACCAACTAAAAATTTGAGAGAATCAAGATTCAATTGCAATAGATGGGATCATTTTCCTAAAATTTTAAATAATAGTATTTATTACATACAAACTATTTTACACTTTTTTACACACGCTTCAAAAGCAATGGAAATAAGTCTGGATTTGGAAATCGTGACTTTAATTTCAATTGAATAAAACAAACTCTACATATATTGTATAGTTTCTCAAGCAATACAATAAGACCCGTATATAGTAGAGGTGACAATTTTTACCTAAACCTATTAACTCACTCATAACTCATTTAATTTGAGTAAGTCTTGACCCAACCCAATTAAATATTTGGGTTAAATGGACAAGACCCAAATGGGTAATTCAATTAAATAAGTCTTAGTAGGTAAGCCAATTGGATACTAAAGTATCCATCTAAAATTTAAAGTTTAATACGTGTGTGTGTGTGTGTGTGTGTGTAAAGAAGGAAGAAGCTACTGTAAACCCTAATAAGCTAAACCAGCTGCCACTTCTTCCATCTAACAAGGAGAAAATTTTCACACTATGCAGTTTGTTCTTTTGGTTGATTAGCAAAATAAAAGTTTAACTTTTACTTACAATTTAACGACGTGGCATACACTATTAGGGTAGGAGCAATTGCAAATGAGAGAATTGTTGTACAGTGGCCTCGAATCCAATTTTGGCGTTAACCAACTTGACTCATTTATGCATGGGTCCACATTGGTATTCCAGTCTTTCTTTCCCAATTGTTTAGCTATTTCACCAAGGGCTTTCACTGCATGATAAATCAAACTTAATCAATTTCCTTTTAACCTTTTACCTTTTTTGTTGGCTTTAGATTTAATATAGTCAATAACATTGAAATTCCTTAACCAAGTAATAAATTCAAATAATGTAATATTATGATCATAAAAATCTTAATTACAGTCAAAATAAAAAATGTTATATTCACAATATTTTTACAATAAATCTTAAATGACAGGTTACTATTAGCTGTTTTGGGTGAACAAAAAAGTAATTTTAATTGTGGATTCAAATTAGAACCATAAAAACTTATCACCGTAAAACTTGAACCTTGAGATGGGCATTAAAAATTTTAAAAAAGGAAAAAAAAAAATCCAATTGTAATGCCTCATTACTGAATCAAACATGAGTTGCCTTAAGCAAATTAAAGAATTAAGATCAAAATCTTCAAAGTTTTCTCAGGGTCTTTTCTTCTCCCACATTTTCTTTTGAGCTATGAGAAATTGAATCAGCAATTGGGCTTTTTCATTGGGCCAACTGACTATGGGTACCCTATCTATCTATATAAAGTACAAAAATGGTTGGGCTAATAAGGTGGCACTGAGTTTGTTAATGTTTTAATTTCAACATAATAAGTTGAGAGGCTTGAATCTAACCTAGTACCTTGTAGTATTTCTAATTTAAATGTTTAGGGAAGCAAGATTAAAACATAATATTCAGGACAAAATTAATTCTAAATTTTATTATTAGTACAAGAAAAAAATGACTTAATTTATTAATTGGAAAAAATATTAAAATAGTAAATATAAGATAAATATAACCTATAATTTTCTTTCCTATGCTTGGTTTCAATTGATTTTTTCAAGCCTAGTTTAGAGTTAGTATATGCTTAAGCTATTCATTCATAATTTAAGCTCACTATAAATACATATTTCAAACAAGTAAAAAATACAAATAATCAATATATAGTCATTCTCTTATGAAGTTCAAACTTCAAAGATTCATATAAATATAAGATATTTCACACAAATTAACTGAATACTTAAAAAGTAAAATTAAACATAAATTAACTTAGAAGTATATATCTACAATATGATCATATATTTGAAAATTTTAAAATATTCTATATGTAGGCCTTGATTTTCTAAAGATGATGCATGAGTTTTATTTTTTTATTTTTGATTAACTTAAAAGTACCAATATTTATTCTTTCTATCTTAGATTTCATTTTGAGGTATCAAAATATGGATTGATTGCAAAAGACTTTAAAAGTATATAACATTGTTAAAGAATTATAAAATTCAACGCATTAGTTAGAAAATATTATGATAATATGTTATGATTTCAAGGTTACATATAAGAATATTTTCCTTGATTACAATAGGAGAGTTAAAAGTTATTTTTATAAAAAAGAGTTTCAATTTTGGAATATTATTTTCTTAATAAGTACTTGTGGGGTGTGAGGAGTAAGGGTCAGGGTTCAAATCTCTAGAAGTGAGTTTCATATACATATACACTTAGATTAGGTTAAAGTAGGTTGCGGTGTTGATCTGGGTTTTTTGGTCACTATGGTTGATTGAGTTTGGTATGGGTTTTTAGTTGGGTTGATCATAGTGATTTTTGGTTGGGTGCCAATAGTGTTGTTGTCAGTTGTGGGTGATCTAGTAGGTTTTTGGTTGGGTTGATCACAGTAAGTTTTTGATTGAGTGTTGGTGGTGGTGGTGGATCATGGTGGTGGATCATGGGTGATGTGAACTAGTGGGTGATCATGGTGGTGGATCATGGGTGATCATGGTGGTTTCAATAGTTGCTATAGGTTGTGGATGATTCTAGTGGTGTCATGGGTTATAGGAAAATGAAATTTTTATTGGGTTGTGTACTTGTATGTTAAAATAGAAGATAAGATGTAGGATGTATTGTTAAGTGATGTGTTAAAATAAATAAAGTAGTCTTTTAAGGTGCTAAGGGTTCATTTGGGAACCGCTTATTTTGCTGAAACTGAAAACTTTTCGCTAAAAGTATGTAAAAAAAAGTTAAAATCTGACTTTTGTAACAATAGAACTCACTTAACAATGTAATGGAACCCAATTTAGGAGAAAAATAAGCTAAAAAGTAAAATAAGCTAACTTTATCTCAAATTCTGAACGCAGCCTAAATAATACATTTTTTAGCATCCTCAATGTGAATACTCTTATCCCCAAAAGATTTGAAAAACATGCAAAAGTAAAATCATACATGTAGCACGTATGAAGACAAATCAATCACCGTCCATACCAATGTTGATGATGAAGGAAATATTTGAATCTCGTTCCCGTTCTATAGTTAAGCTCTTTTTTCTTTTTTCTTTTTATTTTTATAACACGTTCTATAGTTAAGCTTGTGCAAAAGGGAGTGAGATTGAGAATTAAAATTTTTAATTTTCAACCTTGCCTTAGGTGAGAAAAGTTGAAAATTAAAATTAAACTCAGATGCTCTCAATTATTGAAAAATTATTACATTTCCTTAGTCTCAATCCTGGAAGGAAACCTGTGGTTGTGGATGATATATCATGTTTGGAAAAGACAAAGGTCCATACATATCATTTATATATATATATATATATATTTTCCATATAACTGTCTTTCTCATATCCATGACCAATTTCCTGGCCAACCAAATTTCGGTGGGTTTGTAAGGTTTTTTTTTTTTTTTTTAAATAAATAATAATAATGATAATAATTTTTGTTTTAGATTAAAATTGTGCGTCACTAAACCTTTTTTTTTTTTAAATATGATGTGACAAAATTATTGTAGATTTTCAAAACTTCCTTATAGAACCTTTTTTTTTTTTTAAGAAACAAACACACACTGACACACATGATACATCTATATAGAACTAAATCAATCAAATAACAATAATCAATCAGAGCAATATATTGGATACCGACTATACTATTTTCGCCTACTCCTTCTAAATTCTTCTAGTGTTGACGATTTTTGTTGAACACAGCTGAATGCATGTATAGATGTCCAGTTTGAAAGAACAGATTTGATCCTATATATGAAGCAAAAATATACAGATATATATATATATATATAGATAGATAGATAGATAGCTAGAAAGCAGAGCAAAGAATGTCCCGACCTTCATCACTATGAGTTGTCCCTGTTCCAGGTTGTGTTGCCATGCACATAAGTAACAAGAACACTATAAAGCTAATGTAAGGAAGAACAAGCCTTGCCATTATTGTTTGCTCTGCCGACTAGCTAGCTATTCCACGAGCTCTGCTTGCAAATTAAGTGCAGAAAGTCAGATATATGTAGATATTCTTGTTAAATGTTAACGGCCCCTACAATTTAAAGAGTAGGGCCCTTAACATTCAATAATTTTTGTTTTTGCTTTCGAATCTTCAATAGTTAGGACTATGTCCTTTCAAAAAAAAAAAAATAGTTAGGACCATGTCCCATTCCGAAAGATCACTTTTAATAAAAAAGCCTTATCACGAAATTTATTGTCGGCTTTTTAATGTCCCATCCATTTGTCAGGCCTTTTTTAAGTTTGTCATGTGCTTTTTCTTTTAACGTTTAGCCCGTTTGTTTATTTGTTTCTTTAAAAAAAAGAAAAAAAAAAAGCCTTGTTTGTTTATATATACTGATTTTTTAAATATTATTTTTTAAATTTCAAGTATACTTTAACTAAATTTTTAAAAAATAAAAAAAATAAGCTAAATAAATTTATGCCAAACTGATGGATGATCTTTACATATAAGTATATAACCCGTAAAAGTTTAAATAGCGATTATGTGGGTTTATTATTATTTTTTTCTAGTTTTTTCAATTTTTACAATATGTAGTTGAGTGGATCTGGATTTGATGCAATAACCTTATTCAATAGTGAACTAATGGCTGAAATTAAAAGTTGAAAAATCATTTTAATATTAGCCCTTAAATTAGAATTTTTTTAATAACTACACAAGATCTCAATCTATAATTGAGTTGGTAGTGGTGGCTTCACGTTTAAGTTAGGGTGGTAATAGAATAGGACCATATGACTTGCAATATATATATATATATATACTTATAACAAAAATTATATACTAAATTAACTTATTTTGACCATCCTAACAAAAATGTTAAACACTTATATTAAACACTTTGGCTTGAGAAGGACAAAATTGCCTTTTGCGAGGGGCATTTCTTTAATTAGTTTGGGAAGGGAGGCTTAAGGCTATATAATTTGCCCGAAAAGGGCATAGGCCAATTTTGTCCGGCTTGAGAATCACAAAAAAATAAGTTCTACAAAAATAAAAGTAATACTACATCCAGAATATTTTTATAGTAATTTCACAACAAATCATATGTGGTAAGGTGTTACTGATTCTACCTTGAAAAAAACTAAGTGTTTAAATAACAACAATAAAAATTAGCCCAAATAATAACAAACATAACCCAAACAAAAACAAGACTAGACCAAACAATAACAAGGAAACAAATTATTCAACAAAAAATCTATTCAAAAAAGAAAAATTCCTAATCATTCAAATATGTAACTTGTTTAATCCATTACATAAAAATAATCTCTAAGTGTATTTTTTTTTTCCCTTAAAAAATGGTATCAAGAGAAATATTGTAGTCATAAATTCTCTATAGCGATGCTAGCCGTTTTTCCCTCTTTGGCTTTGTTGTCACAACAATTTTGCTCTCTTTAACTACTCAATTTGCAATTGTAAAAAATGTCATCTCTCTCTCTCTCTCTCTCTCTTATCATTTTAGACTCTCTCTCACTTTATTACTCTCATCTTAGTATTCTTAGTTTTAACTTTATCTCTTATCCGTCTTTTTTTTTTCTTTTTTGTCTTTGCTAGTAGAAAGAAATTATAATACTTCATGCATTTGCTTCTTCAAAAAAAAAAAAAAAAAAATTGCGAAAAAAAAATTCTATGCCGCCTCACTGAGTTGGCTTGAATTATATCGTAATGGCGGCTACATGGCAAATCAGACTTGTCATACGAATTGTGACTAGTCAATTATTGTATCACTTTTGTAATTCTATTCTAACTCTGTTTTAGTTTGTCAATCATGGTAGGCTGAAAACAATTGCAAACTATAAGACATTTTCTCTTGATTGGGGGTTTTCTCTTTTTGCTGGAAGTAGAATATAGAGCCGTAGTTTCTGTACTTGTAAATTATGAAAAATGGTTTTATGGTGTATTTAGGATTTGTAAGCACCACTATTAATTGAATCATCCCTATGTTATTGTGAAACTTTATCCTTGTCACTAAAGCCCTGTTTGGTTGAGGTGATTTTAGGGAGATGAAAAAGAGAAGGAGAAAAGTGGAGAGGGAGTAATTTTTTCGGGTGTTTGATTGGAATAATTTTAAGAGATAAAACTGGTAGACTTTGACGTTCAATAATTTTTATTTTTTGCTTTTGAATCTTCAAAAGTTTGGACTACGTCCCATTCCTAAGACATAAAATATATTTCTTCATATAGCTTTTAATAAAAAAATCCTTATCACGAAATTTATTGTTGGCTTTTTAGGTTTGTCGTGTGCTTTTTCATTTAACGTTTACCCTGTTTGTTTATATGTTTCTCAAGAAAGAAAAAAAAAAAAAAACTTGTTTGTTTATATATACTGATTTTTAAAATATTATTAGTTTAATTTCAAATATAATTTAACCAAATTATATATAAAAAATAAATAAATAAGCGAAATTAGCTTATGTCAAATTGATGGATGATCTTTACATATAACCCGTAAAAGTCTTTAAATTACAATTATGTGGGTTTATTATTATTATTTTTCTAGTTTTTTTCAATTTTTACAATAGGTTGTTGAGTGAATCTGGATTTGATGCAATAGCCTTATTCAATAGTGAACTAATGGCTGAAATTAAAAAGTTGAAAAATCATTTTAATATCAGCCCTTGAATTAGATTTTTTTTTAATAATTTCACAAGATCTCAATTTGTAATTGAGTTGGTAGGGCGGCTACATCCAGAATATTTTTACAATAATTTTACAACAAATCATATGTGATAAGTTGTTACTGATTCTAATTAATATGAGACTAATATTGACATCAATTTTTTACCCATCAATAACATTTTGTCGCATAAAATTTATTGTGAAAATATTGTGGACGTAACATTATTGCAAAAATAATTCTGACCCCCCAATCATAACCTTTAACCCCTTAAAAATTAAAAACAAAGGGCTTAATAGTTCAAACAACAACAAAAATAACCTAAACAAAAACTAAACTAGACCAAATAACAACAAGTGAACAAATTATTAAAAAAAAAAAAAACCTATTCAAAAACGAAAAAAATAAAATTTTCTAATTATTCAAATGTGTAACCGGTTCAACCCATTACGTAAAAATAATTTCCAAGTTTAAATTTTTCTTAAAAAATGGTATCAAAAGAAATATTGTAGTCATAATTTCTCTGTGGCTATGCTAGCAGTTTTGCTGTTTTGCTATTGCAATAATTTTGCTCTCTTTAGCTACTCATTTCGCAATTGTAGAAAATATCATCTCTCTCTCTCTCTCTCCCCCAATTTTTCTCTTCCTTATTATTATTTTAGACTCTCTTTCACTTTATTACTGTCATCTTAATATTCTCAATTTTGACTTTATCTCTTATCGGTTTTTTTTTTTTTTGATAGTAGAAAGAAATTGTAATATTTTATGTATTTGTATTTTTTTAGTGATGTTGAAATCAAGTTACTTATTTATTAAATATGGATATTGTATAAAAAAAAAAAAAAATTCTAAGGCCACCTCACTGAGTTGGCTTAAATTATATCGTAATGTCAGCTACATGGCAAACCAAACTTGTCATACGAACTGTTATAAAATTATAAAAAAAAAAAAAAAAAAAAAGGCGAAAATACCATTTTCGTTCTTACATTTTTACGCAATTCCCACTTTGGTCCCTAACTTTTTCTTTCACAGATTTTAGTCCCTATCCTAGAAAACGTGTCTCATTTTAGTCCCTGGCGTCAGTGCCCTAACGGAAAAGTCCTAGGTGGCAGACGGAAGCTGACATGGCGCTGATGTGGCAATTAAAATATTATTAAAAAATATTATTTAGTTTTTTTTAATGCCACGTCAGCATTTTAATTTTTTTTAAAAGCCATGTCAAAAATTTTTTAAAATTAATTAAATTAAAAAAAAAAACCTTAAATTTAATTTAATTAAAAATTTTAATTAAAAAAAATTTCTTAATGTTCTTAGTGTTCTTCATCTTGTTCTTCATTATACAACTTAATTCTTCATATTCTTCCCAAATCAAACTCAGCAACCAAGAACTCAAACCCATCACAAGATCACAAACCCAGCAGCCCAAGAACTCAAACCCAAATCACTAGGACATAAATGAAAACAAGAAGAAAAAAATTAAATTAAATGCTAACATGAAGAATGAAGAAACCAATAACTCAAATCTCCAGCAGATCAAGAACTCAAATCCAGCAAATCAAGAACTCCCAAATAAAACCCAGTAACCCAAGAACTCAAACCCAAATCTTCAGAAAATCAAACCCACAAATCTAGTAAACAAACCAATCTCCAACAAACCCATAAACCTATAATCAAACCCAGATCCCAAAACCACCACCACCACTACCATAATCAAACACAGATCCCAAACCCACCACCACCACCACTGACCAACAGATCCATTTTCAAAACCCCCAGAAAATTCAAAGCCCAGAAGGAGAAGGAGAACAAGAACAAATCTAGAAACCTCAAGACCCATCCCAAATCAAACAAACCCACAGCTCAGGCGGCAAGATCGGCTTTAGGCGGGAGACGTCAGCAGCTAGATCGGCTTCAGGCAGGAGACGTCAGCGACTAGATCGGCTTCAGGTGGGAGACGTCAGCGGCGAGATCGGCTTCATGCAGCTTCAGGCGAGATCGGTTTCAGCGGCTTAGGGTGGCTTTAGGCGAGATCGGCTTCAGGCGGCTTGAGGATGAGAGAGGAAGAGAATGAGAGTGAAGAGGGAGCTGTGGAGGACGACTATGGCTCCGGCAAGATTGGCGGCTTCGGCGAGATCAGCAAGAGAGAAGAACTCAGATGCAGAGAGAAAAGAACAAACTCAGATGAGAGAAAAGAACGAAGATGAGAGAAAAGACGAGGTGAAATAGAGAGAGAGAGAGAAAGTATAATATGGGTGTGATGTAGCCGTGGGTATGGTGGATTCCGGAGTGTTTTGGTGGTGTGGGGTTTGAATATGGGTTTGAATTTAATTTTTTGGATTTTAAATTTGCTGGGTTTGTGTTTTGTTGATCTTTTCTTGCTGGATTTTAAATTTGTTGTTCTTGGGTTTAGGTTTGAGTTCTTGGGCTGCTGGGTTTGTGATCTTGTGATGGGTTTGAGTTCTTGGTTGCTAGGTTTGATTTGGGAAGAATATGAAGAATAAGTTGTAAAATGATGAACAAGATGAAGAACACTAAGAACATTAAGAAATTTTTTTTAATTAAAATTTTTAATTAAATTAAATTTAAAGTTGACTTGAACTCAACCAAAATATTAAAATTACATAAATTGACATGTAGACATGCTAAAATATATATTTGTCTAATTGGATTCACTATAATGATAACATGTGTCTACTTTTAAGTTTTAACCACGTGTTGCCCTCTCAACAAATTATATGATTAATATTACTAATTCATTACCCCTAAATATTTGACCTGTCTTATGTTAGTTTTTGTAGTAATTATCTATTTTTTTTAAAGATAGCAATCATATATTACAGGTTGTCCATTTCAAAGTAGTTGCTAGTTGCAAGTTGCTAGTTACAAGTGACTACGAGGCTAAGGCTGTTTGACATAGACCCCTTTGACCGCAATTTAATTAACAATTTTAAATTTTGAATACATACCAATCATTGATTTGTACTATCATTGCAAGCAAAAACTACACTGGTAAATTTGGAATTGTATAGCTTGTACTTTAATAGACATGTCTTGATAAATTTTTAAAGAATTGTATCCAAATTTTGTCCATATCAATTAGCCTCCCATTGATCAGTGAAATTGTCAAAGGGTTGGCTTGATTTTTCTCAAGCATTATTTGCATGTATTGTCTAGTGTAAACAAAAGCTGGATCTTGTATCATCCTATGTGGACCAGTATTGGCTTGAAATATCAACCCTAAAAATTAAATGCATGTTTGGTTGCCGAAGTTTTTGACTTCCTTATTGCATGGCTTTCTTGCATATGCTTGCCCGACACACAACCTTGTTTATCTAAGAAGCTTGTTATTCAGAGAAGTGTGGAAGAGAGACCATGAGTGTGTCACAAATTGGTGACAACTCTCTCTGATGTGGCAATATTTGAGATTTTGCGGCAAATTAGAAGAATCATAGCAATTTCTTTATTCTTTGTTATTTGTGAAAGAGTTTTTTTTTTTTTTTTTTTTTTTTTTACTCTCATTACCGCCTATATATGTAGGCTAAAAACTAAACTATATAAGTCCTTGGTGTTTATACTCTTGATCTTTCTAAAATTTATAATACTTTCATAGTCAATCTTGTGTTGGAATGCTATCTAAAAGTATTTTTTCACAAGAATTTGATAATAGTTTTGCTATTACAACTAGAAAATCCCCAAAAAATTACCAATGAGGTAGAAAATCAATCAAATTTTAAGCGAACTCACATTAATTAAGGTTGAATAAATGGCATCAAAAGATTAATGAAATTTTACACTCTGTTTGTACATTTTTCCTTATAAGTATTTTATAAATTATCGTATGGGCTGGATTAATATGGTGCACGTGCTCAACAATTATATGGTTTTTGTTACTTATTTTTCAAATTTAGTCCCATCTAGCCACTTGGCCAAGTGCTTGCAGATCGTTAAGAAAATTGCCGATTACGTTCATTAACTTAACATAGACCGGTCAAATGTTTTATTAAAAATAAATAAATAAAAATAATAGTCTCGATAATGTTGAGAATTAAACTGGTCAATTATGTGCAACAATTATAAAACCAATAAAGAAAGAATGAAAAAATAAAATAAAAGAGTTCAATTGCTCATGCGTCATGCCAATAACATATATATACGAGTCGGAATACGTGGCATCATGTGATGTGAATTTAAGCATTTTCGTAAGGGAAAAAAAAAGGTGAATATGATAACAATTTAAAGCTATCTTGAAGAATCTAAACCTTGACCAAGGAAAACATTATCATATCACTTTATTCGCAAAATAGAGAAGTCAACGGTCATTCTTTTTATACTTTAATTCTACTGTTCGTGTTATATGTTCTCTATTGTGAATTTGTGATCTGTTTGCCTGGTAGGATACGTGTAACGCTTGCATATTTTCCACTGAGATGGATAATGGTGCCGCTATAAGTTTCGCGCAAACTTTTTAGAATGCCTCTGTTCTAAAACTATTTAGGAAAATGCCCTTGTTTTGAACTTGATTTTTTAAAACTCGAGTTTCAATGAAAAACTCGATTCGCCCAAAAATGAGTTACTTGAAAAAATTTACATGGAACTCTAGGCCCTTCTCGTGCTTCTACTGTAAAAGAATATGCTCAAGCCTCTAAGTTTGATCAGTTTAATATCCCAGCAAGTGAAACAGAAAATTTTATCACTCTTGCCCTCCCCAGAGAGTTTGTGATTCCATGGCAAAAACAGGGATACACTCATCTTCATTTTGGTGCAGTAAGGCTGGCATTAACCTTCCACGGAAGAAAGGGGCTTCCTATAGCTTCCAGAATTTCACTTCTTGATTCTAGATTTCTAGAATACCAGAATGCAATCATTGGAACTGTTCAAACCACTCTCAATGCAGGAACAGTTTTTGTCACCCTTTTTCCTAACTTCAACATGTCCCTTAAGGATCCTCATCTTTGTGATGCTCTTAAAGTACAAGTTCAGATTACAGGAGCTTCTCAGGTACAAGATACATTTGCAGCCACACTTCATTATCAGTTGGCATACAGACTCCAGAATCATGCTTTTGATATGGCAATTATTGTATAATATCGTTTGCTTTATTGTAAAAAAAAAAAAAAAAAAAAAAGAAGCAATACAAAGTCCTAGAAACGTCTTCAGACGTAATCTTTCACCCGTTACTGTTCACTATCTACTTGTTAGAAACATATCTCTGAAGAAATCCAATCCTGTACACAGGCCCCTATGCAGCATGACACTTGTTGCCAAGCTTCACTTCTTCAGAGTCATATGAAGAAAAAAGGTGGCAAATCCTTATCCCCCAGAAGATTCTTCAAAGCTGGACCCTACCCTTGTGATGGACACATGTAACTCCATAAGAATGGCCCCTCCTTGTCTGTATTGTATTATGTATTTCGTTTTGCCTATAAATAGAGTCCTTGTAATCTTAAAGAGGCAGGAAAGAGTTAGGAGAAGCCTCCATAGCCAACCTGAATCCTAGATGACTGATGTAAAAAAGCTCTTAAATCTAATAATATCGTTTGCTTTATTGTATGTTGTTCTGAGTCTAATATCCTTCTGTTCTAGGTGTAGGACTGGTTAGGGGAGCTATAATAGGCTGGGATGTAAAAACTCCCATGGCAAAAGCATCTTCAGATATCACTGATACAACTAGTTCTGTCTTTGATCTTTCCCTGGAAGCTATGGAAGCCCCTTTCTTCCGTGGTTGATGAATAAGTCAATCTGGTTTGGTAATCAGAATCCTCAATTACAGGGAGAAAGAAGGCAATTGTTGCTGCAACTTCGAGTTCCATGTAAATTTTTTCAAGTAACTCATTTTTGGGCGAATCGAGTTTTTCATTGAAACTCGAGTTTTAAAAAATCGAGTTTCAAAACAATGGCGTTTCTCTAAATAGTTTCAGAATATGGGTATTTTGCTAAAAAGTTTGCGCGAAAGGGACAAAGGCCAATTTTCTCCGTAGAATCTCATACAAAAGAAAGAGAGAGAGACTGAATAAAAAACTGGAATTCATCAACTTAATTATACAATGTAATCTGTAGCATTTAAGAAGTACGGACACGGATACGAGTACGGTATGACCACGATGACACAAGCCATTCTGAAAAATTATAATGTAAAATGGCCAGTATGACACCGGTGTGACATAGGTATGACATGAATACGACACGAGTACAACATCCTAAATGAAAAGTCCGTACTTCCTAGGTTACAATATATATAATTATATATATATACATATACTTTAAGAGTAAGATCAAAATATCTCAAACCTGTTAGCCAAAATATCTGAGTTTGTTATGCTAATCAATAACTAACTTATACACATGTTGATTGATGAGTAACTAACTTTACTTAACAAAACGGCAACATTTCAATACTCTGCAATCACAGCTGCATTGTTTATCCAAAACGACATCGTCTTATTTAATGAGAAACGGTGTTATTCTTCTTTAACTTAGACACGCGTTTCACCAAATGCTTGGACGACGTCGTTTTGGATCTCACCGTAAGAACGGTGCCTTCGTCTTCAACAGATGATGATTTGCTACAATCCCCTCTTATATCATATGGTCACCAACTGCCTCTAGTGAATACACTAATCCCTATATGTTTAATTCAGATTAGCAAATTTAGATGTTACCTGAAGAATTTTTTCGCTTTCTAGTTGTGTTTTGTGTTAAATGGAAGAACCTAAGCCATGTTTTGTGTTATTTTTTAAAGTTCCTTCTCCTTCTTTTAATAGAGAGGTAAAAGAAAAAAATTAAATAAAAAAATAAGGGCCATAAGGTAGTTTATGTTCCGGGATGTTAGGTTCAAGTTTTACATTTCACGATGTGATAAATCCTAAATGGAATGTGGTAATCAGGTTCATTTTAATTCAGGTATTCTGATTCAAATGATCCAACGAAATCAAGAGCCTGTTTCATAATATTGTTCTAGTAACATTATTTAAATATTGTGAAAATATGTGTGGGTGACAAAGTGTTGTTGATGTAGGACAGAATATTCTAATTAATTTCTGTAATCTTTTATATTTGGTATTTTTATGTAATTTTCGTTATTTTAGGTTTAGGTGGTTTATTTCCTTGTTTTTAAGTGCATTTAATGCTTTTTAGGTCAAATTTTATTCCTGTTATGGTTAGGTATCAATTAGGAGTTATTTTAG
The DNA here is from genome assembly GCF_002906115.3 of Quercus suber. Classification (NCBI taxonomy): domain Eukaryota; kingdom Viridiplantae; phylum Streptophyta; class Magnoliopsida; order Fagales; family Fagaceae; genus Quercus; species Quercus suber. The sequence continues at coordinate 20,121 of NW_027070064.1, forward strand.
ATTATATTTTCTTGTCTGTCAAGTTTTAAGGAGCCCTTAAATAGGCCCCTAAGTTTGTAAACGTTTTTCAAAAACTATTATCAATAAACACAGACATTTTGTCAATTTTCTCTTCTGGTGGATTCCAGTTTTATCTGGTTGAAAACGAATTACAATGAATCTCTGGCTATGAGCTTGTTAGAAATCCTTTGTTCTTCACGTTCTTCGTGTTCTTCGTGTGTTCTTCATCTTCGAAGGTTTGTGGTGGAAGTTCTTCGGGGCTTTAGAGACTTGAATCCGTAGAGCTTCGCTGATTTGTGGTTTGTGATGTTTCTGGAGGCTTTTAAGCTTGATTCCAGTGAGCTTTGAGATCTAGGAATATGATTTGGATGATTCCTCTTCGAATGTTCTTTGTATTCGAAGGTTTGTGGTGGAAGTTCTTCGGGACTTTAGAGGCTTGATCCGTAGAGCTTCACTGATTTGTGGTTTGTTGATGTTTCTGGAGGCTTTTGAGCTTGATTCTAGTGAACTTTGAGATTTAGGAATATGATTTGGATGATTCCTCTTCGAATGTTCTTGGTATTCGAAGGTTTGTGGTGGAAGTTCTTCGGGGCTTTAGAGGCTTGATCCATAGAGCTTCACTGATTTGTGATTTGTGAGGTTTCTGGAGGCTTTTGAGCTTGATTCCAGTGAACTTTGAGATTTAGGAATATGATTTGGATGATTCCTCTTCAAATGTTCTTGGTATTCGAAGGTTTGTGGTGGAAGTTCTTCGGGCTTTAGAGGCTTGATCCGTAGAGCTTCACTAATTTATGATTTGTGATGTTTTCGGGCACTTTAGGCTTGATTCCCGCAGACTTTTGGATCTAGGCGGATGATTTGGATGATTTTCCTTCGAATGTTCTTCGTATTCGAAGTTGAAGTTCTTGAAGTTCTTGGAGGCTTTAGAGCTTGGTTCCGGCAGAGCTTCTGGACTTCTAAGTGCTTCCAATGGCCTGGTCCTCTCTGGATTTCATCCTCTTCCAAATGCCTTAGGAAGGCTTCTATTTATAGGAGTTTAGGGGTAGGTAAGTGACACATGGCGGAGCTTGATTGGTGACACATGGCGGAGCTTGATTGGTGACACGTGGCAGAGTTTGATTGGTGACACGTGGCAGAGTTTGATTGGTCCGCTTATGTCATCGCTTACACGTGCGAGGCTGATTGTGTCATCGCTTACACGTGCGATGATGTGTGATTGGTCTTTGCATGACACTTGGCAAATTTCTATTGGCTTCTGAATAGTGATAGTAAAACCTAGCAGTAGCATGTGGCGCTTTGTAATTGGCTGCATTTTGTGGACTTGGTAGTGTGACGTGTCAGCTTGTGATAGGTCGGGAATTTTCCCTGTCTACAGGTACCGCTATAAGTTTCGCGCAAACTTTTTAGAATGCCTCTGTTCTAAATTATTTAGAAAAATGCCCTGTTTTGAACTTGATTTTTTAAAACTCGAGTTTCAATGAAAAAACTCGATTCGCCCAAAATCGAGTTACTTGAAAAAATTTACATGGAACTCGAGTTCCATGTAAATTTTTTCAAGTAACTCGATTTTGGGCGAATCGAGTTTTTTTATTGAAACTCAAGTTTTAAAAAATTGAGTTTCAAAATAGAGGCGTTTCTCTAGATAGTTTCAGAATATGGACATTTTGCTAAAAAGTTTGCGCGAAAGGGACAAAGGCCAATTTTCTCTGTAGAATCTCATACAAAAGAAAGAGAGAGACTGAATAAAACTGGAATTCATCAACTTAATTATACAATGTAATCTGTAGCATTTAAGAAGTACGGACACGGATAGGAGTACGGTATGACCACGATGACACAAGTCATTCTGAAAATTATAATATAAATGGCCAGTATGACACCAGTGTAACATAGGTATGACATGAATACGACACGAGTACGACACCCTAAATGAAAAGTCCGTACTTCCTAGGTTACAAAATATATANCCTTGTGGATTCAAGGAAACCCCTCGTGGATTCGAGGTTTACTACCAGAAACTAACAGTTTAGTTTCTGTTTCATCAAGAGAGCATCGTGTGTGCTCTTCTTCAGGCTTCCGCGACATCAGTTGGTATCAGAGCCTTGACTTACCCTGGTCTGATGGCTAACTGGCGAGACGGTGACCACCATAACAATGACGCGGTGACGACGTCAACAACCCAGTCCTCACTAGGGCTGAGTTCCTCAAGTTTCGTGAAGAGGCTCGTGATGAGCAACAATTTCATGAAAAGAGTCAGAAAATTATGGTGAAATCCAGCAAAAGATTGCTACTCTTCTTGCTAGGAAATCATCTCACAACAACAATGTTCAATATATTCAAAGACGCACTCCTAATACAAGAAAAATTCATTCTTTGATGGAGATATGTGTAAGATGGATTTTATTGACTGGCTTCTTGATTTGGAAGAGTATTTTAATTTTTGGAAGATTTGTGATGAAGAAAAGGTGCGGCTTGCAACTAATAAATTAGACAATGAAGCAGAAGAATGGTGGAAGACATTCAAATTGATAGAAAGCGACGAGGTAAGCATCCAATTCGCTCTTGGCAAAGAATGAAAAGAGTATTAATTGATTTATGGTTTCCTAATGACTATTATGATATACTAGATTATATCAAATGTTGATTATAAATCTGTATATTCATATGAAAAGCAATATATTCAAAACCAAAATTATGACAGCCAAGTCCATGTGTCAAGTAAAGGAAAGGGTTTGAGGGTTGAGAAGAAGCAGCCTATTTCTAAAGAAAATTTTGAAGTGGTTAAAAAAGATCAAGATTTGCTACAAGTTATTGAATTGAAGATTGAAAATACCACTTGTCAAAAATTGAAGAAGAGGTCAAAGAAATGAAGGTTGAGTTGATTGTGAATAATGACAGGAATGAAGAGGTGGTAATATTGAGAACATTGTGGAAGATTCAATTGAGGTCAAAATGAGGATGAGTCCACAACTCACAATCCTCAGGTCTCAGTTGATTTGTTGAAGATGACTACACAATATATTGATTTTCTTGGAGTAGAAATTTTAATTTTACTATCAACCCTTGTTGATTAATGTTGCAAATAAAGTGAAGATAGATGAGAAGAAATTTTATGCTACACTTTATGACAGATTCAAGTTTCAGAACCGAATCAAGTTATTAAAACATTCAAAGTATTTGTTTATTTGGAGTGGAAGATTTCAGATTTCAAGAATGAACTCGAGGACGAGTTTATTTCAAGTGGAGGGCTGATGTAGGACAGAATATTCTAATTAATTTCTGTAATCTTTATATTTGTATTTTTATGTAATTTCGTTATTTTAGGTTTAGGTGTTTATTTCCTTGTTTTTAAGTGCATTTAATGCTTTTAGGTCAAATTTATTCCTGTTATGGTTAGGTATCAATTAGGAGTTATTTTAGATTATATTTCTTCTGTCTGTCAAGTTTAAGGAGCCCTTAAATAGGCCCCTAAGTTTGTAAACGTTTTCCGTACTTCCTAGGTTACAAAATATATATATATATATATATATACATACTTTAAGAGTAAGATCAAAATATCTCAAACCTGTTAGCCAAAATATCTGAGTTTGTTATGCTAATCAATAACTAACTTATACACGTGTTGATTGATGAGTAACTAACTTTACTTAACAAAACGGCAACATTTCAATACTCTGTAATCACAGCTGCATTGTTTATCCAAAACGACATCGTCTAATTTAATGAGAAACGGTGTTATTCTTCTTTAACTTAGACACGCGTTTCACCAAATGCTTGGACGACATCGTTTTGGATCTCACCGTAAGAACGGTGCCTTCGTCTTCAACAGATGATGATTTGCTACAATCCCCTCTCATATCATATGGTCACCAACTGCCTCTAGTGAATACACTAATCCCTATATGTTTAATTCAGATTAGCAAATTTAGATGTTACCTGAAGAATTTTTTCGCTTTCTAGTTGTGTTTTGTGTTAAATGGAAGAACCTAAGCCATGTTTTGTGTTATTTTTTAAAGTTCCTCCTCCTTCTTTTAATAGAGAGGTAAAGGAAAAAAATTAAATAAAAAAATAAGGGCCATAAGGTAGTTTATGTTCCGGGATGTTCGGTTCAAGTTTTACATTTCACGATGTGATAAAATCCTAAATGGAATGTGGTAATCAGGTTCATTTTAATTCTAATATTCTCATTCAAATGATCCAACGAAATCAAGGGCCTGTTTCATAATATTGTTCTAGTAACATTGTTTAAATATTGTGGAAATATGTGTGGGTAACAAAGCGTTGTAGAAATACGTGTTGTGTTGTTTAAACAACGAAGACTGTTATTTAAACAATACAACCATATAAGCTCCAAATATATACCACACGTATGAACGAATATGACACCATCAATTTCTCTACATACACAAAATCTAGACATATATACAACATAAATCTACCGAGTCCAGAAAAGACTAATTAGCATTAACAAAATAGGGAGACAACTTGATCAGTAGAAGAGTATATACATATACACAATTATTGGAAGCTCTATACCATATATTGTTTTAGATGAGCAGCTCTAGACTATACTGTCTAATGTAAAACTTATAATCTTCAAGAAGGAACAATTTGCGAAAATTACATTTTAGCTTCATCCTAGAGCAAATACTGGTCCACAAGTTCACAATGGGTTTAGTGAATGAGTGTGCTTTCCGCAGAGCAATGTCTCATTCCTAACCAAATCCCATTCAAAGTATTATCTTGGAATTAAAACCAGAAAGCTCATAGTTTCTTATCATTAAGAAAGCACATTGCCTGTAACATAAGCTGGTGGTGCTTAGTTGCTTTTATATATAAATTTATTTCCGAGAGTCAAGATTAGTGGAATAGATCATGGGCAGATGTAGAAGAAGAGCCAATCCATGTTGCATTTGATGACTGAACGAGGCTCTGACCTTCAACTGAGTGTAGTTGTGGGCTCCGACCAAATTGGTCTCTTAAGGCTTCAAACCTCCATTCATCGCCAAAAAGACTTGGATCCCTGGCCACTTCATCTACATCTGTCTGGCCTTCAAGCATGCTCACTACGGCAGTCATGGTGGGCCTAAGGGCTGGTGATGGATTAGTGCATAATAAAGCTACTTTGATCATTCTTAGTACCTCTTCCTTACTGAACTTAGACCCCAATTCTGGATCTACCAACTCCATCAAATCCCCTTTATTTTGTAAAACGGTTGCCTGCAGGACAAAAGAATAGAGTTAGGAAGTGAAAAAAAAAAAATTAAAAAAAAAAAAAAAAAAAACAACAACAACAACAAACAAAACTGATTTAATTTGTTCTCCAAGTAAGAAAACAATAGAATACCCATTTAAATGATGAAAAAAAAGAGTGTACCTACAAACTAGTTATAGGCAATGGCTAGGAAACTCCTGTACTTTTTTATTGAATATAAATTTTGATAAATCCATTATTAGATTACATTTTTTTTTAATTATATCATCCATGATTGCAAAATTTCAAGAAGATAACAAATCAATAGCTTTATCATCAATTAAATATTTAAATTTTAAGTTTTTACAATCTTAATTTATGTATAAAAAATAAGTTTTTGGATAGAATAGTAAATAACATCCGATTTGAACAAAATATAGCATGTATGTTAAAACTATAAAGAGCATGTAATCCAACATTAGATTTTCAAAATATATAGTGGGAGTTTGTAGCCATTACTTACAAACTAGCTTGCAAACTTTGTCCCAAAAAAAATAACAATTAGTAATTTAATTAAAAGAATTTCTTTTTAATTAAAATATAATGCAATTCATAACAACATTATTTTTTTAACTTAATCCCTTTCATTTATTTGCCAAATAAAGTTTTGAAAATATTTAAAGTGAAGTGGAGATTTGAGAGATTTAAACCCATGTGTCATGGAAAAATCATGGACTAAAAGACATTAAAATTAGAATATCATAGCACATCCCTTGGATTCCAATGAAGAAAAATTAGTTATCCAACTCTGAACCAAAACCCAAAAATAAATAAATAAATAAATAATAAAAATAATAATAATAATAAAACAGAAGTACAATTGGCCAAACTCTTGTCTCGCATGTTTATTTCCATATTGAACCCAGTGAAAAATAAAGTAGGTTGACCTAATCAAATGTGTTGTTCCAAAATATATATGCAACTTGGGTTCATATATACCGTGGTTTTAGCGGTAAGTTTCTAAACAACATGAGACGATAATCTTACCCAATCCAAGAGGCATACAAATTTCTCATTTGGTCGATATTTCATGTTGTTCTTCCCAGCAACAATTTCCAATGCAACAACTCCAAAACTATAAATGTCCGCTTTGTAGGTTAAATAACCCCATAATACATATTCAGGAGCCATATAGCCTCTGCAACACATACATTTACTGTGATATTTGGTTCACTAGTGTGATCTTACCAACATTGGTCAATTTCTTAGCACCCGATTATCCAATCAACTGTTAAGCATGCAATCATGCAATTAATAGGGCTATCATAATTGAGCTTAGCTTCATTGAGCTAGAAGTGATAACAAAACGACAGAAGTGAGAGTAAAAAGTAATAACTAAACAACAAAATTAGCTTTTTGGAAAATAAGCTAACTTTTATTTTTTTTGTCTCACATGTAGCAATTAAGCTACCCAAGATTATGAGTGGATAGCTTATTGAGTAGTAGCATTGATAGAAATATGATTTTTATGTGGGGATAGCTTATTTCATACATCTAGTCTATGATCTACGTAGGATCAGTTTTTATGTGGGGAAGGTGTAATATACAAAGTGCAATGAATACTTTCGCAGGACATGAAGACATTGTAATGTACTAATGTAGTAATTAGTAATGTGTACACAAAATTATACCTATTAATATTAATATTAATTGACTTCGTTGGACCAATTGATCGTGATTGATTTCAATTGATGCTAATATAAGGATTTTATTTTACTTCCATATTTTATATAATCTTGTTATAATTTTATTTTATTATAATATTGGATGGTATTTTTTTTATAGAGAGTTTTAATCTATGGCGTCTGCTCTTGATAATAGCTATTTATCATCAAACCAAGACACCAATTGGTTTTTAATGTAAGTAGGGATTGAACTCCAAATCTCTTATTCAACCATTAAAGACTTTACCAACTGAGCTAACTAGAACTCAGTTAGATGGGATTAAATAGCCTTTTAAAAAGCCTTTGGCTTGCTATTATAGACCATCATAGAATAATGACATTTGGATTGGGAGTTTTCTTTTAAATGCTTGGTGTTAATTCCAAGCAAGCATTCCTAGGTTCTTATTATTCTCACATATTTGGTGTTGATTCCTAGAATAAATTAATATTTTTCTGCTTTCACTACTTGGAGTTTGATTCCAAATAAACCCTAATCTTCAGCTATGACCATTTTGTATTGTTACAAGTCCCATTTTTAGGGTTCACTATCCTATGGCAGCTAGTAAATTCAACATTTAATTTTGTTAGAGACACAAATTCAACAATTTTCTCACAACTTGTTGAGATGGTAAATTGTAAGATATCTCACATGGGAATGCATACCACTAATATCACTTTAATTTTCCACCATTCACAAGTCCTACCACTTTAGCAAATTGTAGACTTAGTCTTTAACATTTATTGCAACTCTGGACATTGATTAAGCAAAAATATTTAGACTAAATTACAAATTACACATTTTTACACCTTTTAAGCTTTAGAATCATTTGATTTTGTCCTCTTATTCTTATATCTAAAATTTTGAATTTTTCTTCTCTGTTTTATGTAGCATTAAGAATCTTAGCCTTCCGTTCATACTTGTTGATGATTTGGTCACTAAATGCCACCTAAACTCAAATGAGCAAAACTACATTATTTTATGGGAATTTTAAGTCGCATTACAATTCTATCTTTTAAAAAAATATTAAAATCCCTATAATTCATTTAATTATTTTATCCATTCTTCCTGTTTTCATTTACTCGTCTCTCTCTCTCTCTCCCTACTGTCTGATCCTTTTGTCCTATGCCACCCTTGAGGAGAACAAAGAGGAGCAACTTGACTGAAGTGTCAGCCTATAGCTATCGTCCACCATCATCTTCTTCATCTAAGTCCAATTGTCCAAGAGGATATGATGACAAAGTACCAGGCGTGCATTCTGGATTGTGGGGGAGAAAGGAGGAGGAGCCAATGGAGGAATCAAGGAAGTCGTCGTTGATGGAGATGATGGTGATCTTGGTGCATACGTATAAGGGGACAAAGTGGAAGTAGAGCTAACGAAATGCAATGGAGAGATTGGCAGCAATGAGTGGGACCAAAGGGTGGTGTTGGTGTAGGTTAAAAAAAAAAAGAGCATAAGACATTCAGGGCATTTGGTAATGTTGTTTGTATTTTTTGGAAATATGTGTGAGTGAAAAAATGTATAAAAATACATGTAATGTTGTTTAAAAACTGAAAATATGTGCTTAAACACATGTACCAAACAAATGGGGATATTTGCAAACTAACTGTGTAAGGGTCTACAATGTAGTAAGTTAATACGCGTTTGAAACGTATAAGCAAACTAGCATCTCGAGTTTTAGAAACTCGAGATCTAAATTAAAACTCGAGTCTCAAAGACTCACTTTACGAGTGTTTGGCTAGATGAGTTGGACAGAAAATGCCACGTAGATCTCGAGTCTTAAAGACTCGAGTTCTAAAAATCAAAACCGATTTTGATACTTGAACCAACAATCTGATAATGAAGAACAAACCTGAAGAAGAACCAAGATTTGACGGCGAAGAGAGGAACGACGACGAAGAATAGACCTGAAGAAGAACCAATGATCTAACGACGAAGAGAGGAACGATCTGACGAAGAAGAACAGCGTCGAAGAACAGGAACCCACGGAAGAACATGATGCCCAGGGAACCCACGGAAGAACACGATGAAGAACACGACGGAGCTTCGCTGCTACTTCCTTCGTCGCTCCTTGGTTAGGGAGATCTGGGTTCGTGTAGTTGTTTCTGATTTGGGATTTTTGATTTGTTGTTCTGATTTGTTGGTTATTCCTTCGTGTTTCTGTTCTGGTGTTCTTCATGTTTTTGTTTTGGTGTTCCGAAACCTCTTTAGGAACTCGAGTCTTTAAAACTTGAGTTCCACCTGGACTTTTTCCCTTGGAACTCGAGTTTTAGACACTCGAGATGCTAATTTCTAGCATTATTTTGAAACGTGACAACTAACTAAATTTTTTGATATTTAATGTTATTTGGAAAAAAAATTCCCAAACAGACTCTCAAAAACCCAAAATTGTTTCCTGAAAAAAGAGAAATGAATAACTCCTAAAAAAACCAAAACTGATGAAAAAAAAATGGCAACTGAAAAAGAGAAAACAAAATTGATGAGAAAAATTAAAAGAAACAAATGGCACCAAAAAAATAAAAAAGAAACACTGTCAACATGGGTGTGGGCATTTTAGTCCAATATTCTACACCTCATTTTCAATAGGATTTTTTGATCCCCATTTTGGGCAAATTGAGTGCTGGGCAAAAATTGAGCTTTAGTGAGCCCAGAGAGAATACAGTTGGGCCTCACAATTTTTCTCTTCCTCCTCCCCTCTCCTCTCAACCAAACACCATTTTCATCTATTTTCTCTCTTATTTTCCACTTCTCTTTTTCCATCATCTCCAAAATCATTCTTTTCAAACATACCCTAAGTGTGTATTTAGATCTTGATTATAAGCCAATTTATTGTTTTTGTTTTCCCTACTATTTGCGAATCTCACGTGAATTCCCTACTTATTTCATTTAACTTTTATCTTTTATCTACAACTTTCGAAATTTTTTTTAAACAAAATACTAGATAAGCTATTCTCAAAGGAACATTAAAACAAATATCACTCACATGCTAACCTTCTCCTTGTAGCCAAACAATCCATCATAGACAAGATCCAACAGTTGCTAGTCTCCATCACTCGACTGTCATGTTCATTCATGCCACCACTACTATTGCCTTACATCCTCGATATTGTATATTTATGAACATGCATGTAGGTTGTAACTTGTAATGTATGTGTGATGTTGAAAGTAAAAATAATAATAATAATAAAATAAAATGGAAAAGGAATAAAATAAGAACATTGCATTTTAGTGGCTTACTTGAGTGAGGTCAAAAGTGGTCAAAGTTCCGTTTGGGAAACCGATGCTAAATAACACTTAAGTAGAACTCACTTGAGCGGGATACAAATTGATATATATATATATATATATAAGAGACTTTACGTGGAAGTACATGAGCTCTTACCATGTGGCGCTCTAATATTTCATTTAGTATTTTTAACCTCATTTCATTAAGTTTTTTTTTTTTTTTTTAATCATTATTCAAAAAATTGCATTAACCTTCTTTTTTATTTTTTATTTATTTACTATTATTTAAAAGATGGGTTGTAGTTCAATATTTAATTAAAATCAGTCCAAACCTTATAAAAAGCCCAAGCCGACTTAATACTTTACATATTATGACCCAAGCATGACCCTTCCACATTATTTTTTGTCCCACATTCTCCAAAATATAGGCTAGCATCATAAAATAAGACACATTTTGAAAGACACTCTCTATAATTTTCCTGATAAGACTCTTATTATTAAGTGTCACATCAATTTGCTATTTCCTCTTCCTATAGTGATATTGTACACTTTAATTAGCCAAAATAATTAAATAATTATGAATTCATTTAGGCTACGTACATATATTCATATTCTTAATCATGTATATTCATAATAATTTTAGTTCTTTTTATTTTCTTCCTCTTAATGATATGTATAATATAATTGAACATAAGATGAGTGTTATATGGCCAAAAAGAATAGTTAGAAATTATTTCAAAATAAAAGTATAAAGTATCCACGTATTGTGCGAGACAGCGACTAGTAAAAACAAGCTCAATGGTCACTTGAGCGAGACACTAAAGCCCACTCAAGCAAGGTCAATCTCACTCAAGTAAGACATTAGCAGAAATTATTTTTTGCATAATTTTGCAGAAAATATCATAGAAAATGAACATTTTAAGTTCCTAATAGCTAGTAACAGCCAAGGCAACATTTTAGAAGGATTTAAAAGACTTGTATGCCTTTTGAAGTGCAACTCTTTGTTGTGTATAAAATTATAAATAGTGTTCCATATTCATGAAATTAGATAATGATGATAGATTTTGATAGTATGATATACCGTTGAAGAGAAATTTTCATGATTCTCCAAAATTCCTACTTGTAGAATCCAAATTTAGTTTTATGTCAGGTGAGTAGCCTAGAGCTCTATAGCAAACTCAATTGAGTGGGCGCAAATATTATCTTAAAGAAAGCCAATTCATTTGTGCCTCTAAGCCAACTTTATTTTATGTTTTCCATTGTTTACCCCCAAAATTCTCAACATTCAATGCCTCTATACATGGAATTTGAGGTTTGAGTAAATAAAATTTTCCCATGATTTATTGAATCCTGAGATTTATTTTCTCCTTCAAAATGGAGCTGTATCTTTTTTAGCAAGTAATTTTGTCTAGATAGAAAATCAATAATTTTGAAATAAAGGCTATAGCTTTTGAAATTAGCATAAAAAGCATGGGCCGTATTACATGTAGATGCCTAAGTGCCTAACACATAAGATCCAGTCAAGTACTTTCGGCAATAAATATTCTTGTGATAGTATTTTATATACTTGTTATAGTGCAGAGGTTTCGTAGCCGCCATATTCTGGTCTACTTTCGGCCATTCAGGGCAGCAACTCAATACTGCAGACTTATGTGATCAGCGTCTATTCACATTACCTCATAATCAAGATCTGCATAGGTGACAAAACAAAAATAGACTCGAAAAGGAAGTATAGAGGGGGCAAAAGAAAGGAAGGCAGCTCACATTGTTCCAGCAATTCTTGTGCTAATGTGTGTGTTCTCTTCTTCGTTTAGCTTGGCCAAACCAAAGTCGGAGATCTTAGGGTTGAGGTCTTGGTCAAGCAACACATTAGTGGTTTTGATGTCTCTATGAACAATTTTCAGTGTTGATTCCTCATGCAAGAAAACCAGACCTCTTGCTATGCCAACACATATTTTCTGCCTTGCAAGCCAATCCAACTTTAATCGGCCATCTGCAGAACCTGAAATTGATGTTTAGAACCTGTTTAATGAAATTCAACTTCAGTGTTTGACTGTTTATCCTCATACTTCTATTATTAATATAAACTAGTAAGTTACTCATGCGATGCACAGATAATGTCGTAATATTTTATATTAAATGGTTTTGAAGAATGTTATATATGTACTATATCATATATAATTGTTATAGAATTTTATTAGAAATGAGTTCATTATAAAAAGTAACAGTTATAAATTGCGCACACATATCCAATATAATAATCCAATTGAAGTAATAAGAAAAAAAAAAAAAAAAAAACAAAACAAAATAAAAAAAACTTTGGAGGAATATTATAGAATAAAAGTTGATATATAATATGTCTTTTTCTTTCTCTTTAATTTTAAAATAAAATACATATCCCAAACACCCACAAGCAATCACATTATTTACAAAATCCATAAATCCACAACGTCCGACCTTAATATCAAAATTGTAATTATCATTGTTATTCAATATAAACTGAAAGCCCCCCTTCCTTGGTTGTAGCCAACTCATATGGGTTTGGATTAAATGAGACAATGATGTTGAGCTAGGTAGGTGTCATCGAAAGATTGAAGGTAAATGATATTATTTTTGGTTTATGTGTATTTGATATGGGATGGCATGAAGGGCTATGGATAAGTATATATAAAGGGATAGAAATGTAAGAGGTAAAAATAATGAATTAAAATGCAAAGAGTTTCATGTGAATGTGTGAGAAATGAAAAATCTTGAAATATTAAACCAAATAATACAAAGAATATTTATTTGTTAATTAGAAAAGTATTAAAACATTGAACCAAATGATACAAAGAATATTTATTTGTTAATTAGAAAAGTCATGAAACATTGAACCAAATGAAACAAAAAGTCAATATTTAATTTGTTCCTATCTCTAATGTGACACTTAAAAATATTTTAATTCTCTTTGCATAGAATGTATCACTTGACAGAGCCTCGTGCTTTCCCGCATGAGCTCTCTCTCTCTCTCTCTCTCTCTCTCTCTCTCTCTCCTCTCTCTCTCTCTCTCTCTCTCTCTTATATATATATATATATATATATTGATGCATGGTAAGGTATAAAAATACTAGCTTACCATTATTAAACAAAGCATGTGCAAGGCTATTGTTTTCCATGTACTCATATACCAACAATAATTGTTTTCCTTCAATACAACATCCATACAATCTAACAAGATTTGGATGCTGTAAGCCAATATCATGCCTATTTCGTTCACAAATTCACGGCTTCCTTGCTTTGATTTTGACAAAAGTTGCTTAACCGCAATTAAAGTACCATCAGATAGTATGCCCTGCATCAAGAATATAAAATAATACATTTTAGGTATGTATTTCATCATAAATCTCTCCAAATGTCTACGAGGAGAAGAAAAAAAAAATGCAGAAAAAATCATTCTAGAATGGTGAAAGAGTTGTAGATACCTTATAGACGATCCAAAACCACCTTCTCCAATCTTGTTTGCAGCATTGAAGTTATTGGTAGCAACTTTTATTTGTCTATATGTAAAAAACCCATTTGCAGATCTAATCCTTTTAACTCTGTCAAAGGCATCAGGCTAAGATGTCAGACTGCATCTTACAATATAAAAAGACCAATTTATAAAAAATATTTCATGCCTCTTGACCATTAAATGGCTCTTAAAAGGAAAAGAAAATTAAATTCCTTTAGAAGGCACTATATTGTGTGAATCACAAGAAGCTAAAAGAAATAAAAGAAAAATATATGAACAAATTCTGAAAACCACAAGTTGTTAAACTTTGTCTTTTGCTTCATTGTTAATTCTACACAGAAATACAAGAAGTTATTGATATTAAATAATAATAAATAAAAAAAAAAAAAAACTAAAAGAAAAGGTGAGATATTCATTAGTTTAGAATAGAGTGAGATGTGCTTAACACTTAATTCAAGATCATTTTTGCAACAAATATAAGAATACTAAACAGACAAACCAAATTTCATTCAACTTTTGAGGATATCGAAAGTGAGTTCATTCAAAATTGATAAGGGTAATTATAGGTTTATATTGTACAGGCTAACCAAATGTGTACAACATTCCACATTTGTTTAGTCTACAATGTAACTAAGGATTTTGTAATTGATAATCTTTTCTCCTGAGAAACTTGATTTATGTAAAGCTTTAGATATTTGCTCAACTACAGTGAGCTTGAGCCAACCATCATTTAAAAATCACTTTATGCATAATTTTTTAAAGCAATGATATTTTGGTTTTTTTGTATGATCCCATGGGGTCATTATCATCAAAATTGGAACTAAATAACTCTAACCATCATGCATCATCTCAAGATAAGTTCATATGCTCTTCAGCCGCAATCAGGCAGTAGCTTTTCAAGGGTTACTTTGAAATGCTGATGATCCATGGAAAGAAAAAAAAAATAAAATTTTTGATACATTGTTCCAACTCTGCATAGTTGGAGAAAATGATTACTTCCTTTATAATTTCCTCATCAGGATTTGCATAGATTACCATTTTCCCTTGAATCCTCCCTCCCAAGTTGCCTTTCCACCAAAGAATACCCAAAATCATAAAAATGAGGAGTAGCACCAAAACTATAGCTCCAACCACAATGGATATCTTCATTTTGTTATCCTCATTGTCAGGGAGAATGAAATCTGCAGAAAAGAAAAGCTAAGAACAGTGATTATAAGATTGCATTCAGAAATATATTTAGCACCATACATAGAATCCAAAGCTAGATGGCAACAGCTGGTTTAAAGACACAAATTCGCTGGGTGGCTATGAAATGAAGATGATGACAAAGTTTTGGTTGTCTTCCATCTAAATGACTTTAACCTGGTTTTGAGTCTTTCATTTTAAATGCAGATAATTATGGTGTTCTACTTCCACTAACTTCTATGTTTCTATTTATTATCAATTTAGTAGGTGGAAGAAGTTGGACAAAGGATTCTCTCCAATACAGTTACCAGATTCCACAGAGATAGCTGATATGAGAGGACCATATATTCCTCTTGTTGAAATACTCTTCGTCCCTTCCCGCCCAGTAAAAGCGAATCATCAAAATTTTATTGTAACATTTACTGTATGTTCCACAACAACTGCTTTATCAACCCCTCGAGCAGAATTTTCAATATCAAAATCTTCCCATACCAATTTTTCCTGCAGCAAATTAATTCAATCAACTCCTCTACTATAATATAAAGAAAAGGTCTATACCAGTGCAAAACTCCAATTTAATGTCAAGAGTATGGTATTAGAGAGGTTGATTCTCAAAACTCCTCCATTATAATTACAGATAAAAATAAATTTGACAGAATACCTGGACATAAATATCAAATATCCCCTTCCAAGACTGTAAAAAGATCTTTGTCTCTGAATACTATCTCTGCAAAGTGAAGTTTCACTTTATAAGTTCCATTTGCTAAGCAGCGGGCATAATATGTGAATGAAAGAGGAGATTGGCGTGCATTGTGTATAGTTGGACTCGTTCATTGTGAGTATGGATGCATTATTGCTATGAGCCATTTTCGAAGTGTGTAAAATCCCAAAAACTTCCAGTGCTACTAAAACCCCAATTCTCCCTTCGTGAAAAAATTTCGCTGACCAGCTAGTCTTCATCGTCTTCATATTGTATGTTTCCAACGTGGTTGCTTTCCCTCCACAATTTATATGCATGAATATTGATCTATGTAGAAGCACCATATTATTGCAATCAAATATTAGCAACTGTATAGAACAACAATGAAATCTCCTTGTATCTTAATTAATTTATGTTGTTGTCTTGTACAGGAAAATATTTAATTTGATTTGAATAGATATATAATTACCTTTTGAACATGGAGTGCTCAGGCACTCGCAAGTATTCTTAATCATGAAGTAGATAAAGAGTGTCAGTATCCAAAATAAACCTGAAAAAGGACTAAAAACAATATTATTGGTTGTTTTTATAAGTTACAAGTTTGAAGCTTACAAGTTGTCCCTTCAGAAGAGCTTTTGAACAAATTTCTGAAGCATGGAAAAAATAATTAGTTTCAGATAATTGTAAAGGTTATGAAGAGAGCAAAGTGAATAAAGCTCCAACAGTAAAGACCTACAGAGATCACGACAAGGCTGGGCAGGGCTCACTAAAAAATTTGTAAGAAAGATCATTTCGCTGAACAAAAAAGCATATGTTATATTAGAACTCACTAAACTCCAAACAAGAACAAAGGGACTTTTAGAATATTTTTGCTAATACTTTAAAAGATTCAAAATGGAAAGAAAATTCATAAGTAAATCATTTCAATAATTCAGAAACAGCATCACAGGAAATATGGCCTTTTGAAGTTTGAAATAACTGTTAGTCAAGCTATCATTCTCGGCTTCTTCACGAAATTGGCTACAACATGAAAGCTTTTGACTAATGTGTACAGAAAGTAGTAGTATGATCATCAATATGATTGACTGCATGTAACGTGTAGTGTAATATTCTTGTCAATGATAATCCAACATCAATTCGGGCTCATACCAACAAGCTTCTCCAGTTAGTCAAAATTTAGCCGTCAGTTAATTTTCCCAGATATTAGACAACGAACTTAATAATGGAAAGCAAATTTTTTCATGAATTGCTATTTTATAGAGCAACATGGAGCAAGATCCAAAACAAAGCTAGCATGTGCTTTTTTAAGTCAGATACTATATCAGGGAGAGAGAAATCTCCAACTGATCTCTAAATAGGCCATAAGATGAAGCATGTCTAAATTGATGTATACAATTCATGTTAATAACTTTAATAACTCACAGGTTCCACCAAATCAGAGTCACCATATTTATCATAATGAATAAATGTGCAGATGATCTCTAAGAGGGAGTTGTGCTCAACAAGAAGACTTTGTAATTTTAGAAGAACCCCTTCTGTTGATCTCTCTAATTTTTTAAGCTTTGAGCTTCTGGTTTGTGCTCTTATAGGCTTTCAGCAGCTATGCCATCTATTTTGGCTAGCTAGCTTGTTATGTATCTTCCCTTATAAAAAAAAACAAAAAAAAAAAAAAAAAAAAAAAAAAAACCTTAAAGATGTGCTTTCAGTCCTGCAAAATTGAAGTAGAATTTAGGATGAAAACCCTTACATTATGCCTCTGTTCTTGATCCATTGGAATAGGCCCCGTGAGCAAGTTGCTTGCCAGATACCTATTTAGTTAAAAAACACAACACCACCGGTTAAACACATAATATATGACTATATTAAAGGTCCTACTTTATTTTCTCTTGTAACAACCCAGTTATTTAAGGTCCTTTTAGGTTTATTCTGAAAGACAAAGCAGATGGAGAGGGTTCTAGTGTTAAGTGTATACAGAGTGAAGTTCATTGCAGATTCACCCGTAGATGTTGGCCAAAAGCCAAACTTGGTTACATATCATTGGTGCTTTAGCTGCCTAATTATTTATTTGAATTTACTCTACAATTGAACTATGTTAAAGGTTTGGTCTGAAGATTACAAGTATTTCAATTTTTTTAGACCCCAAAATCTGGAACATTCCATCCAATCTGTTGAAGCTGAGATTCTGCAAATATAACAATACAGTGTCAGAATAACAGAAAAGAAGGTTTATAACTTAACCGCCGAATATTGAAAAATAACTTATAAGACACAAGAATTCCACTACTAAAAAGCATGCAAGTCAAAATTAAAAACATAATAAATTTGTAACAACTAACAAGTAACAACTAATTGATAGAGAAACTCCAAAAATGTTTATCTAATCAGTGGTGATATTATGCTTTTCGATGCCACATCTCTGTTTCAAATAGTACCCATTTTAGCTTAAGTTTCATTCTAAATTAAAAAGAAAAAAAATTTATTGAAATGATTATGCGCACTAAGTTCTAGAAAATAAAAGTATTATCGAAAATTGAAATCTGTAAACTTCTATATATTGACAACTAGTTATATACTACAAAAGAAATTGAACATTTTTTTGGATAAATCAAAAGATTTGAACTTTCATATGCATGTATCTATAATAAATAATATGGGGATAATTGACCGTGTTCTCTCCAATCATATGTGGGCTGCAGTTCACTCCTTTTCCAATAAAAGAGCCAAAAAAAAAAAAAAAAAAAAAAAAAGAAGGAAAAGAAAAGAAAAGAGAGAGTGAGAAAAAAAGAAGATAAATGATATGGGAACTACAGGATTTGAAGTTTTGTCATGTCTGATATATATGTAGGAATTGGTCCAGAGATATTACAGCTCCTGAACATCCTGAAATATAAATAAACTTCAGGTAAGAAAAACTGCTATAAATTCTGTATCATTTCCATTCATAGCTTTTTACAACAAAAAATTTACTTACAATCTTTTCAGCACCGTCATGCTACTTAAGTTTGGAAATTTTGAACCCTCTCCAACTAAGTCACTGATCCTTCTACGTAGAGTTGCACCATCAGTTCAATAGATGTTAGTTCTTCAGCATTAAATTTCTTAAATTTTTAAAAAAATACAATTGTATCTTTGAGATTATGCAACTCAAGAATTGTTAACTTAGAATGCAGTAGTACTCACAGCATGGTTAAATTACTCAAGATAGAAATGCTAGAAGGAATGGGCCACTCAAAACCACTAGCTTGAATCTCTCTGTTAAAAACACAATTCAAATTGATCTTTATCACATCTGAAACCTTTACCTGAGAGAGATTTAGATATATATATATATATATATATATTTTTAGAGAAGGAAAAAGGCACGTACAATTTGTAAGTTGCTTCCAACTTCGAAAAAAGTCAGGCATTCTTCCAGTGAAGTTGTTACTGCTAATTCTACTGATATGTCCCAAATAGAAACAATATTGAACAAAATACAAACCTGAAGATTATTTTTCAAAGGAAAAATCTAAAAACAGAGTAAAAGCTACCAGCTATAGAAACGGTTACAAGTAATTCCACTTACAGTTCTGATAATTTGGTCAGATTAGTAAGAGAAACTGGTAACTCTCCTGTTAGATAGTTAGCACAAAGAATGCTGCAGTCACCGGAAGGAAAGTTCAGACCATTGCACGTGTTAAGGGATGAAGCAAATCAAGGAGAATAAAGAAATTAATGAATATAAAATCTGATTCAAAAATTAAATAATAGAAAACAAAGAAATACTCACAGCTTCTCCAAGTTAACCAAATTTCCAAGCTCATGGGAACAGTTCCAGAAAACATATTGCTAGATAGGCTCCTGAATATATATAATGTCCTCAAATATTTTAGAGCTGGCTAGACCAAATGAAAGCATGTTATAGTTTAACTATCTATATGAATAAAAAGTACAAACTTGATAGATTGAATATTATAAGGCTTTGAGCCCTAGTTACAAACTACCAAAGATATGTGCCTTTTTGTCCTAGTTACAATCTACCCAAAAAATAATAAGAAAGATAAAGCCTAGGTCTACCTATCCCAAAAGAAACTAAATTCGGAAGCTAGGTTACAGAATGGGAAGATGTTAGGCACCCATGCTGGCCAGACAGAGTCTAATCTTCTAGACTCTCATGACCAATATACCCTTAATGCGTGATATGAATGATATGTTGCATACATGACAGACCTAACCCTAAACTAAATCACATAAATCTACTTCATGAATGTGTCCTCTTCTTTTAAAAAATTCAGATTTGATTTTGTGAATAAAAAATTTGATTTGATTCATTAAAAAAACCAGATTTGTTTTGTAAGTTAGAAAATCAAGATTTGTATAAAAAAAAAATCAAATCTATTTTTTGTATTAAATAAAATAAGAAAAAGATTTTTTTTTTTATAAGAGGACTACACCCATGAAATAAACCTACGCTACTTGCATTAAACAAATAAAAAATAAAAAATAAAAAATAAAATAAAAAACAAAACATCACTACTTACGACTTTCTTTTTTATTTCAAAATCTACTATGTTTAAAAAAATTCAGATCTGTATTTAAGGAAGATATAAATCAATTTTTATGTTAAAAAAAATTTCAGATCTGCATCTAAGGAAAATACAAATCTGCTTTTATGTTAAAAAAAAATTCAGATCTACATCTAAGGAAGATACAAATCTGTTTTTATATTAGAAAAAATTCAGATCTGCATCTAAGGAAGATACACATCTATTTTTGGTTTTGAAAAAAATGTGATAATGTGTAGATTTTCAAAACTCAAAAGGTAAATCATGACAACAAAAGCATTAAGAACATATTTCAACAAAAACATTAACAACACATGGCATGAACATTAGAAATTGAAACTAAAAGAATATCTACATCATGCATCATCAAAATAAAAGAAAACAGAAAAAAGGGTAAAGAAAAACCACCTCTTGCATGGACGTACTCTTCTTATTAAGGGAATATTTTAGGGTTTAAGAAATTTATTCAATTATCTTTGAAACCTAAAGTACCTTGCTTACAAAAAAGAAATTCTTAAGGCTAGAACCTCCAAAACGTCTTTAACTTAAGAAAGAAAATAATAGAAAATGGGAGTCAAAAAGAGGTGAAATCAGAGAGCGTGAAAAAGTGTGTTGAATTTTGAGATGCAGCCTCCATTTATAGAGGTTGGGAGGCTAGAAAAAAAATAGCTAAATGATCAGCTTAATCCAAGTGCCCTCGGGCCGAGGCTTGAGTTTGTGCCAATCGGCACTCCAAAAATGCCAAATGGCCCTTTTGGGTGCTGGTCCCAAGTTTGAATTTTGGTCCGTTTTGGACTCATTTTTGAGATTTTTTTAGCTGGGACTTGCACTTAGATGCATTTTTAATTCATATTCTAAAAATTAAATTCTTTTTCTAATAATTCAAATATTTTCAACAATGATTATCTTGTAGATAAATACTCCAAAAAGTCTTGATTATCCACAATTTTATTGTTATCTGATTAGCCCCTTTATTCCTATGCAAGCAAGCCTATTTTTGACACTCACTAACAACCAATCACAAAATTATTTAATTAATTTTAATTGTCTAGCCAATTAAAATTAATTTAAATTAATCATGTGTGGTTGATTCTACCTAAACACAATGCATGTAGACCATGCAAACTTGATCATGCGATATCTTTCAATCCGAGAATCCGATTTGGAAATTGGGCATACCATCGCGAACATTAGATCTTCAAGATTATTTTTATGATATGCAATGAATGAATTAACGTATGTAATGCAATCATGAATTTTGGGTATATGATTGGTCGCTCTAATCATCTTCCTTGATTAAATTATGGGTGCAAAATTGTGTGTCTACACTTATATCTTGCCTCTCTCTCGCTAGCTCAACTTTGCATGTTAGGGTTTCTCATGTTAGCCTTCAGTGTGCATTATGGCATGATTAGTTTTATCCTTAAGTGTGATGATAACATGTTTTGCCTCCTTTGTGCTTATTGCCTTGCTTGCTTTATTCCACCTTGTGTGATCTCTATGTGTTGGTTGTACCTTTGCATGCTTGTTTGTCTTGCTTATGCAGGTTTTTACCTGTCTTGTTTGAGTCATCAAGCATTGCTCCAAGATATTGATTTCATATGGGTTCACACCCGTCTTTATCCACGAAATCCCGAGACCTACTTTTAGGAGCTTTGTTTGTTGGCACGTCTGTCATCCGTAATTCAATTCAATGGATCTATAGACACTAAATCCAAATTTACATTTGTCCCTTGTGAATATATAGTCTCTTTGATTGTTTGTTTTCTAATATGCTCTCTTTGTTTGGTTCGTTTGAATCTCTTTGCTTGCTTGTTTGCTTGTTTTGTTGCATATGACGGATGGAGAATGCGCGCAACTTCCAAGAAGTAAGCAAAAGGAATTGATTAGAAATATAGGGGTTTAGCCCCCTCGTAAGGTCCATTCTTCCCTTAGAAATTCCTTAGAATCATGTCTAGTCACTTCCCTAAATTAAGGTTCTATTCTAGCTTCTTGCTTTAGGTCACACCTTCTGGGTGTGGATATGTCTACTTTTCTTGTACCTTACTTTGGGCCACACCTTCTATGTGTGGATAGGTCTACATTTTTGCTTTTTGTGTTGATATATTGTGCGTACTATATATTGTAAAAGTAGTCCTACACTTCGATTTATGTAGATAGATATTCATGCTTTATTGGGTGCATGATCTACCACGTGTGTGATTTCCCCTATCCATGTTAATTAGCTAGTAACATTGGTTTCCCCTTGTATATGACATGCACCACATGTTTGGTACCTTAGTGTGCCTTGGCGTGCTTTAGACCAAGCATATTGATGCATGTCATATTCATAGGCATGAAACCTTGCCGGATTTTCACCATGAAAATATGATAGCTTTCTTTTTCACCACGAAAGCTTGGTGAGGATCACGTTGTGTGTGCCACGACGCACTTGACTTGAAGTGCTGCCGGATTTCTACCATGAAAACAAGGCGAAATGCTGTTGGATTTTCATCGTAGAAATTTGGTAGCAATTCCAATGTGCTAGCAAAGCATTGATGAAGGCCACACACCTTTCCCAAATCAAACCTCAAAGCCCAATTTCTTCAAAGCCTTGAAAGCTACTACCAATAACTTGTTTTTATTTGCCAATGACAAAAAATTAAGATTTTACCAAAACAAAGGATTGTCTCATGATAGGCATTGTGGGGGTGTTTAACACATTCCCCACACATGACTAGACTTCCAAATCCAAGAATGAGGCTTTTTATCATCCATTTAGATTAGGAAAAACTGACTATTTCTTAACCTAGGATTGGTAAAAAAAAATCAAAATAGAGTTAGGTGACCAATCACACTTTAAAAAACCCAATGATTGGTGGCGACTCCCAAACCTTAATTAAAAATGACTCATAGTCATAGTTCACACCCAAACCGTGCATCATTCTCAAAAAGTGCATATATTTTATGAAAAAGCCTACATATCTTGCTGGGAAAGTTTGTATGTTATATGAAAATATATGTATATTTTATGGAAAACTCTATATAAATATGTATTTTCTATTGGAAAGTCTATAAATTTTGTGTGGAAGTCTGTATATCTTATTGAAAAGTCTATATGTTCCACGGAAAAGTTTGTACGTTTTGCAGAAAGTCTATATATTTATTAGGAAATCTTGTATAGTTATTGGGAAAATCTGTATATTTTGTGTAAAAATTTGTACACTTTGTGTGAAATTTCATACATTCTATATGAAGGTTTGTACTTAATTTTGTGACAAAGTCTATATATTTTGGTGGGAAAGTTTGTATGTTTTATGGGAAAACTATATATTTTATGGAAAAGTTAGCTAACTATTTTGTGATTACTGGTGGTGGTAGTTAATCCAAGTAGTGGTGGCTCCTATGGTTGAGGTTATTTATTTATTTTTGCCATGGGGTTTGGTTTTGGGATGGGTTTTGATTGTGGTTGGAGAGAGAGAGAGAGAGAGAGAGAG
Source organism: Quercus suber (assembly GCF_002906115.3). NCBI lineage: Eukaryota > Viridiplantae > Streptophyta > Magnoliopsida > Fagales > Fagaceae > Quercus > Quercus suber. The sequence continues at coordinate 43,658 of NW_027070064.1, forward strand.
AGAGAGAGAGAGAGAGAGAGAGAGAGAGAGAGAGAGAGAGAGAATTTGTAAGTTGCTTCCAACTTCGAAAAAAGTCAGGCATTCTTCCAGTGAAGTTGTTACTGCTAATTCTACTGATATGTCCCAAATAGAAACAATATTGAACAAAATACAAACCTGAAGATTATTTTTCAAAGGAAAAATCTAAAAACAGAGTAAATGCTACCAGCTATAGAAACGGTTACAAGTAATTCCACTTACAGTTCTGATAATTTGGTCAGATTAGTAAGAGAAACTGGCAACTCTCCTGTTAGATAGTTAGCACTAAGATTACTGCAGTCATCGAAAGGAAGGTTCAGACCATTGCATGTTTTAAGGGATGAAGCAAATCAACGAGAATAAAGAAATCAATGAATAATCAAATCTGATTCAAAAATTAAATAATAGAAAACAAAGAAATACTCTCAGCGTCTCCAAGTTAACTAAATTTCCAAGCTCATGGGGAATAGTTCCAGAAAACATATTGCAAGATAGGCTCCTGAATATATATAATGTCCTCAAATATTTTAGAGCTGGCTAGACCAAATGAAAGCATGTTATAGTTTAACTATCTATATGATAGGTGAGTGAGAGAAAAATACAAAAAGAGCATACAGATATGTAAGTTTGGTCATGCTTCCCAAGAAGCTTGGGATTGGTCCTGATACGTTGTTCACACCGATGTCTCTACAGAAAATACACTTTATCAAAAATAAGAACGAACATTTATTGGCTAACCTTGGATATGAACTGAAGGAGTCACTTACAAATATTCCAACTCGGTAGAAGAAGCCCATTCGTGGGGTATATTACCACTAAGGCAGTTACGAATAAATATACTACAATTAATGAAGAGGAAATCGCACAATTAGATGCTTAAATCATTTTTCAAGTCCAAAGTAGTAAAACAAATAATGTTTAGGCCTCTTACACCGTCTTCAGGTAGGGTAGCTTCACCAGAGATTGTGGAAGCACACCGGCTAGATCCTGTCCCTTAAGAAATCTGTGTAACAAGGTCAATTTTTCGACTCACAAATCACGATCATGATTTCAGTTGCTTTTTGAGGTGCATGTAAAACTGTATTAAATAGTTTGCGTGCAACAAGTTTAACCCTTATTATTACATGCATGTACTCTCTCTGATTACTCAGAGTTACAACAAAAATTTTCAAACGAAGTCTACTAGAACACCCAAGTCATCTCCGGCCACTTATGTTTGTAATTGTATGGCTCAAGAAACAATAAATAAAAAAGGTCTACAACTCAACCATGATGAGCATATAATAAAGCTCACAAAGCGAAATGAAAGTTGCACGTACAATTTGACGACATGGCATACACCATAAGGGTAGGAGCAATTGCAGGTGATAGAATTGTTGTATAACGGCCTCAAATCCGATTGTGGTGTTACCCAGCTTGAGTCATTCTCGCATGGGTCCACACTGAAATTCCAGTCATTCTTTTGCAATTGTTCACCTATTTCACGAAGGGCTTTCACTGCATAATTTTCATAATAATAAATCAAACTTCAATTGTTCACCTTACAGTTTTGCAAAAATAACAACTTAAACATTTAAGTTTGAGAAATAACAAATTGAACCCTACAAATAAAATCCTAAACTGTTTAAAAAAAAAAAGCAACAAATTAAGCCTGGGTTAAAATTGAGTATGGGTTAAAGGTTTAATTTGTGACTTTTTGAAATATCATGTTTTAATTTGTTACTTTTAAAATTATGAAGTTTAATTGATTACTTTTAAAACTTTAAGGTTTAATTTGTTACACCTCCTAAAAATAATATATATATATATATATATATTTTTTTTTTCTTACCAAGTAAATACTCGGGAAGGAGAATATGATATTTGAAGTGTAGATACTAAAGCATTACATATTGTCTATTGTCAAGAGACAGTCCAAAATACCCCACCCCAGCCATCAAACTAAATTATAAAAAAAAATAAAAATTAAATAATTTAAAAAAATAAAATAAAAACCACCAACAACAACCGCCACTGGTCTATCTTTTTTGCAAACTTTTTAACTGGACTATTACGCCAAAATTGACACGCTGATTTGGATTTGCTATGCCACAAATGCACGCCATTCAATTCTGGATCGGGCTTTTGCAATGGGCCCACTGGTATTCGTTTATAGGGCCTATTGATGTTATATTACGTTTAGGAGTTCTATTTTTTTTTTTTTTTTAAAGAAAATTACTAAAATGCAATGGAAATAAATGATATGTTCTTTTCCTAATATGTTTGAGAAATTAAAAAATGAAAAACTGAAAAAAAATATTTTAATGTGTAGTTTTACTATTATGACTATTATACTATATTTTAATTTGAGGTTAAAAAGGTAATTTCATCTCAATTATTAGGGCAATTGGTTATTTTACACACTTTAAAGAAATATGCATATAAAGAGATGCAATGAAATGGGATATGCCATTCATGCAATACAGTGGGCCCGTAAAACTCATNTGCGAGCCCAAACTTTGCCACTTCACTATTGTTCGGCAAATCTGTGCCCCGAGTAGTAATGAAGGACTACCATTCAAACACCTCGTCCTTTACATATTCAACAATGCCTTAGAGGGCGTCGTTGCCGAAAATACCTGTAGGAGGAAGGAAACAAGTCCCAAAGCCACTCGCATCACCTCCCACTCCCACCTAACCACCCACTCATAAGTGACGACATTGGACCGCCTGTTGCACTAAACCTAAGGATAATCATAGCCTCTCCACAAAATTTGAACTATAAATATGAGGAACACAGAAACGTAGGGGGGTTGTTGAAGGTTCATAAGAAGAGAGCTAAAGAGAGAGAGAAAGAGGTAGGAAAAAGAGAGGAGTGATTCAGGCAGTGTACAAAGAGAAAAGTGACCTCATTGAGTCTCAGTCTAGAGAACGACCCAATGCAGGAAACCTAAGCCCACTACACAAATAAGTTGTCGGCCTAAGTGAGTCCCAGCCCAGTGGTTTCACTTACGATGCGCACAATTGGTGCCGTCTGTGGGAATCTCCTACAAAGCCGTGATTCCGCCGAGATTCACGCGAGAGAATGGCCGGGAGACATCCTGGGAGTGGTGCTGAAAGTGGTTCAATGGGATCTTCTCGAGGATCCTCCTAGCGAGAACAGAGGCAGAAAAGGCTTAAGGATCGGGGTTACGAATGGGAGGAAGAGAGGTCTGGTCTCGGTGAAGGATCGTTCTAAACACAATGAACGGTATCCATAACATCAGGGCATAGACAGCACGATGAAAGAGACGAAGAGCTTGAACGGTTGCGCAGGTTGGTGAGAGATTTGGAGCTGGAAGCAGAGAATTGGCACCATAGAAGGGACCAAGATAATTGAGAAAGAAGGTCCAATACCAGGGAGAATCATCAAGAGATGGGACCCAATCATTCTAGATTTAATCACCTCTGAGAAAGATCCCACTTGCGGGATGCAGCTATGGATACGATGAGCCATGCGCTACGGAGAGCTGCAAGGTCACCGTTTTCGACTGACATCGAGTGGGCCCAAATGTCGGACAGGTTCGTGCGACCCCTATTCAATTCTTACGATGGGAAAATTGACCCGGTGGAGCACGTCAGTCACTATATCCAGATGATGTCCCTACATACCCATAATGACGCACTGATGTGTAAGGTTTTTCCCTCGAGTCTTGGCCCTACCGCTTTAAGATGGTTTAACGGGTTACGGAAAGGCTCCATTCACAACTTCGCCGAGTTGATACAGGAGTTCTGGATACGATTTGTAACTTGCAGCTGGGTTCCACAATCGGTGGATGCACTGTTGTCCATGAAAATGAGGGTGGGGGAGACCCTTTGTAGCTATGCTGGCCGATATTGGGAGCTTTACAACGAGATCGGCAGAGGGAACAAAAAGATTGCTGCAAGCACTTTCAAAATGGGGTTGCCCAAGGACTCCAGACTAAGGGAATCGTTGACTAAAAAACCCCCCTTGAGGACATGAGACAGCTGATGAGACACATCGAAGAATACAAATAGCTGGAAGACGACCGGTTGCAAAGTAAAGGGAAAGCACCCATGATAAATCATCCTCAGCAAAATATCTATCTACCCAGGATTCGAGGGAATTTGAGGATACAGGAACCAGAAGCATAGGTAGGGGAGGTGAATCTAACGTTTAAAGAGCCAGTGCATAGGATCGTTGACAAGGTTAAACACGAACCGTACTTTAGGTGGCCAAACAAGATGGGGGGCAACCCGTCTAGAAGGAATCAGAATCTGTACTGCACTTACCATAAGGACAAGGGCTACACAACCAAGCAATGCCGAGTGTTAAAGGATCATCTCGGCCAGCTGGCCAAGGCTGGGCATTTAAAAGAGTTCATGACAGATGCGAAGGACCGAGGAACAGGGCAGGGCGCCCCACAAAGAGGGAATCCTCTTCCACCCCCTCTTGGGATAATTGAGGTTATCCATGTCGCCCTAAGGGGCCTCACCACAACTGGGGGGAAAGAGGTGTTGACCGTGGTATCAATGGAAGGAAGCTCGGACGTGTCGCCATCCACGAAGAGGATAAAACCCACCCGAGAGCCAATTGCTTTCGATGATAGCGATTTGAAAGGAACTATTCAGCCGCACGACGACGCATTGATAGTCACGGCCTAGGTAGGTGGTTTCGTTGTGAAGAGAATAATGATAGGCCAGGGAAATGGGGCTGAGGTTATGTACCCAGACCTGTTCAGAGGGCTCGGGCTGAAGAACGAGGATCTTTCAAAGTATAGCACGCCCCTGATGGGTTTCGATGGTAATGTGGTCATTCCCGAGGGGCAAATCTCCCTACCCGTGAACATGGGAGGCAAGGAGGTAATGGTAAAGTTCATAGTAGTTGCTTCATTCTCCCCATACACGGCAATACTAGGAAGGCGATGGATACATACAATAGGGGTTGTCCTATCCACTCTGCACGTGAAAGTAAAGTTTCCTACCGACCATGGAATCATTGTGGTGCGAGGAAGCCAGTGGGTGGCTAGGCAATGCTTAGTCACCATAGTTAATTGAAAGAAAGAGCAAACCGACCAAAAGGAGCAAGCCGAGCACAAATGTCCGTCAACAGGAATTCCTTTAGAGCAATTACAAAATTCGCAAGAGGAGGGGGGTGCGTGCACTGAGAATATGGTTAAGGTAAAGGTATTGCCAGATATAGACAAGTACTTTCAAATAGGAGAAAGCATGGAGGATCGGGAAAAAGTAAATGTTGCTACTCCTAATACAGAATGTAGATGTGTTTGCATGGAGTCCATATGAGGTGCCCGGGGTAGATCCCGAGATCGTTCACAGACTTGGAGTCGACCCCTCGTTCACTCCCAAGAAGTAGAGGCCGAGGAGATCGGCCTGGGAGCACGCCGAGGCGGTGAAAATGGAAGTCCGAAGATTGAAGGATGCTGGGGTGATTAGGGAAATCTTCTTCCTAGAATGGTTGGCAAATACCGTGGTGGTGAAGAAGAAGAACGGTAAGGGGAGGGTTTGTGTGGACTTCACAGACTTGAACCAAGCATGCCCAAAAGACCTTTTTCCCGTGCCCAAGATTGATCAGCTGGTAGACGCCACGTATGGGCACCCGAGGATGAGCTTCCTAGATGCTTTTCAAGGGTATCACCAGATCGCCCTGGCGCCCTAGGATTAAGAGAAAACGACATTCATCTCCCTAGAGGCCAATTATCACTATACGATGATGCCCTTCGAACTAAAAAACGCTGGAGCCACATACCAACAAATGACGACGAGAATGTTCCGAGACAAGATAGGGCATACAGTTCAAGTGTACATCGACGACATGGTGGTGAAGAGCAAACAGGAAGCGCTACACATGAAGGATCTTCTAGGGGATTTCAAGGTTCTCCGACAGCACAAGTTGCGCCTTAATGCAGAGAAGTGCGCATTTGGCATTGGAGCCGAGAAATTCCTGGGGTACTTGATCACTAGGCGGGGAATTAAGGTTAATATCGGCCAAATTGAAGCGGTGAAAAGGCTGTAGCCACCAAGCAACCTGAAGGAAGTGCAAGTGTTAACCGGGATGTTGGCCGCCCTTAATCGGTTCATCTCCAAATTCACGGATCACTGCCGACCATTCTACCAACTGCTGAAAAAGTGGATTGGATTTCGATGGAGTAAAGAGTGTGACAAAGCTTTTATGGAGTTGAAGGATTATTTAGCGCGGGCACCCAGGTTTACGACACCAGAACCGGGTGAGGATTTATTTATGTATTTAGCAGTATCTGAACACGCTGTAAGTGTTGTGTTACTAAGGGACAAAGGAATCCAACAACCCGTGTACTGCATCAACAAGACTCTAGTTGACGCCGAGATAAGATACTTACCCCTGGAGAAACTTGTGTTGGCCTTAATACACGTCACTAGGAAACTGCCGCACTACTTTCAGGCTCATACAATATACGTCCTAATCGAGTATCCCTTGCAGTCGCTATTGAAAAGGTCGGACTTCACGGGCCGAATAGCAAAATAGGGAACTCGACTTGGGTCTTTTGACATACGGTATAGACCCCGAAGCTCGGTGAAGGGCCAGGTCTTGGCAGATTTCATCGCCGAGTTTTTGTCGAAAGGGAATGGAGAGGTGGTTTGCCATCTAGAAGTTCACCCGTGGAAGGTATTCGTGGACGGTGCGTCGAGCTTTATGGAGGCTGGTGCATGGGTTGTCACAATCACCCCAGAAAGGATACGATTGGAGCACTCGTTTAGGTTGGGTTTCAAAGCATCCAACAACGAGGTAGAATACAAGGCTTTTCTGGCCGGATTGAGGACAGTTTCGAGTTTAGGTGGTCGAGAAGTGGAGGTGTATTCAGATTTGTGTCTGGTGGTTAATCAGGCATAGGGTAGTTTTGAAGCTCGAGATCTCCGAATGAAAGCATACTTGGAACAGGCGAAGCAGGTTATAGCAGGTTTCAGCACGGTAAAGGTTTTCCAAGTGGCTCAAACACAAAACAAACACATTGACTCCCTCACCATGCTGGCATCGTCTGTAGTCGAAGAAATACCACGGCTAATTAAAGTTGAGCTTGTTTCAAAGCTGAGCGTCAGGGTGTTGAGTGATTCAGAAACTGCAGGGATCGATGTCACGGCCGTCACAACACTCGGGCCGTGCTGGATAGACCCCATCATGGACTTCCTGGCAGAGGACTGACTCCCGAGTAATGAAAAGGAGGGCAACAAGATCCGTAGAATGGCTCCTCGATATTGGCTATCAGAAGATCGGACTTTGTATCGAAGGTCCTTTAGAGGGCCATATCTTTTGTGTTTCCGCCCAAAGAAGGTAGGCGAGCTCTTGGCTGAGCTTGATGATGGGGTGTGCGGTAGCCATGTGGGGGGACATTCATTGGCACATCGGGCAATGACTCAAGGATTCTAATGGCCCCAAATGCAAAAGGACGCCGCCGAGTATATGTTTAAGTGTGAACAGTGTCAGAAGCATGCCCCTCTAATCCATCAGCCCACAGGCCATTTGAACCTGATCAGCAGTCCCTGACCTTTTGCACAGTAGGGGCTAGATATCATCGGCCCATTTCCCTGGGTGACGGGTAATTGAAAGTTCGTTTTGGTGGCTGTTGACTATTTTACTAAATGGGCGAAGGCAGAAGCTTTGGCCAATATACGAGATGTGGATGTAAAGAAGTTCATGTGGAAAAATATAATCACAAGGTTTGGGGTGCCGAACTCTCTTATATTAGACAATGGACTACAATTTGACAGCCGGGCCTTCCATGAATTTTGTAGTGATCTCGGTATCAAAAACTGGTATTCAACTCTAGCGTATCCCTAGAGTAATGGTCAGGCCGAGGCTGTAAATAAAGTAATTATGAATGGGCTAAAGAAAAGGCTAGAGGGTGCAAAGGGGAACTGGGCTAAGGAGTTGCCCAAAGTCTTGTGGGCATACCGGACAACTCCTAGAAGATCCACCAGGGAAACACCGTTTTCTCTCACATACAGAGCAGAAGCCGTGATACCTACCGAGGTGAGTCTGTTCAGTGCACGAGTCGCGGGATTCAATCCTGCCCAAAACGACGAGATGATGATAGGGTGCCTGGACAAGCTGGATGAGTGCCGTGAAATGGTGACTATACGACTAGCGGAATATCAACAGAAGCTTGCCCGGAGATACGGCCGAGACGTGAGGACGAGGGAGTTTATTGCCGGAGATCTGGTTCTCAGAAGAGCTATGGGCAACATGCGAGATACTAATGCCGGGAAATTGGCACAGACGTGGGAGGGTCCCTATAGGGTCACTGTGGTGGCTGGCACTGGTGCTTACTACTTGGAAGACCTAGACAAGAGACCGTTGCCCCGACTGTGGAACATTCATAATCTGAAAAAGTACTACCACTGATAGGCAATACGCCGAGCATAAAGTTAAGTATGGTGTTTTGTATATGTTTTGTTAATAATAGTAATGATGTTTGTTAATGCAGATTTGTATCATTCTACACTCGACCCTCGGTTCGATCCCTATCACCGAGCAGGTGGAAACGTTACAAATTCATTCTAAGGACAAAAACCTGACCCTTGGTTCGATCCCTATCACCGAGTAGATGGAAACCTTAAAAATTTATTCTAAGGATAGAAACCTAACCCTCGGTGAGATCCCTATCACCGAGCAGGTGGAAACCTTACAAATTCATTCTAAGGATAGGAAATCTGACATTCGGTTCAATCCCTATCACCGAGCAGGTGGAAACCTTAAAAAAAAAAAATTACTCTAAGGACAGGCCTATTTCTTGGTTCGATTCCTATCACCGAGCAAGTAGAAACCTTAAAAAAAAAAAAAAAAAAAAAAAAATTTACTCTAAGTATAGGCCTATTTCTTGGTTCGATCCTTATCATCGAGCAAGTGGAAACCTAAAATACTCTTAAGGACAGGCCTGTTTCTCGGTTAGGTCCCCATCGCTGAGCACATGGAAACCTAAATTATCCGAAAGGCAGAAACACGCTTCTCGGTTCCTAACACATCTCCGAGTAGGCGGGAGTCCTTCAAATCGTCTAAGGACAGAAATCTGTCTCCGAATTGACACTCTTCACCTAGTAGAAGAATCCTTGGCCTATATTCTCCGAGGATAGAAAATTTTCCTCGGTTCGATTGGTGTTCTCGGGCAGATGGAGCTCGGTAAGAGGGGACCTCACCCTAAAGAAGCAACCGACGAAGACTGATTACTCGGTCAAAGTGAAAGCACACCATAGCAAAGCATTCATAAGTATAACTTAAAACAACATATAAAATTTAAACTGATGTTTGGTTGCCAAAACCCGACAACTCGAAAGATAGAAAATAAAGCCCAAAAGAAATAAATTGTTCTGTCACCACAGCCCGGTGATGTAGGCAATCCAGTTCATTTAAATTTGTAAAAGAAAGAGAAAAATAAACTACGAAAAATAAACTAAGAAAAATCCGCAGCCTGAACAAAGGATGGATTATCAAGAGGCTGTTGGTCGGCGAAAGAGGTTGGCAATTGGACATTCCCCCCTGGTTTGATCCCCAACATAAGGATGGCTAGACGCCTCCATGTCAGTTAGCTCCGCGTGAGAATCAATAGCGTTTACCAGTTCCCTTATGCTGGTGGTCTCTTCTGCGTCGATAACAAAGGGTGCATGCTGCGCGGCATTTAGGGGGCTCGGGAAAGAGATTTTGCCGTGATCGCGCAGAGGAGAATCCTCAGGAACCCCATGGCTTGAAGGGCGACAAACCAATCCTCCTCGAATCCGAGCATGTGAGCCTGACGAATGACCGGCTTCGCCGAATTCTTGGCATCCGCAAACCCTTCGTTGTACCACTTGCTTTCACAAGCTTCCAATGCCGCCTTCGAGTCGGACAGTTTTTCTTCTAACATAATATTTAAACTCCGGTCCTTTGCCAATTTAAGCTCGGTACCCCCCAATTGCACTTCAAGCTTCGCAAACCTCCCTTCGGCCAGAGCCTGCGCCTTCTCAGCTAAAGCAACTTTTTCCTCCGCATCCTTGAAAATTTTCAACTTCTCCTTCACTGTGGCCTCAGCAACATCCTTCGAAGCCTTCTCCCGCTCAGCATCTTCAGCAAGCTCCCTCTTCCTCCCGTCCATAATATGCGATAGTTGTGCGGCTTGACCACACAGTAATGACGTTTGTAAAAAAAAAAAATGGAACAATTACCGTTATGGTGTGCCACTGCAATCGCCTCCCCAAAGACTCATCTATCCCTTCCGCGAAAGCATGCACATCCTCGGGTAAAAGAAGGCCACACACCAGACTCTGGGCAATACGACTCCCATGACCTTTTTCCCACGTTCGTACGCTGGCTATCGCAAGAAGAGGCTTGCACCAAGCTGGAAGGAGGGTCGCCATTCCGCTGAAGCCCGAGAAGTAAAAGCTAAATTTACCCCAGTTGATGCCACCGGCTCTCGGATAACGATGCCCGCCGACGACCGGAGAGGCGTTCTAGAGGGCGCATTGCCCGAGCTCGTCTACGTCTGATCAGCCATGCGTTGCCTTTTTCAAGCACGGCTTGCTGAGGCAGGGGGAGGCGAAGGATCTTATCCAGGGGTTCGTTGCTGCTGCGTGGTTAACTGGGCACCCGGGACAAAGCGGTTGATCGTTATTTTCTTCCTGGTCACCATAGCGTTGCCTTGGTCGGATTCTGTTTCAAAAGAGCTGATTGATTCTGCGGCTACACCTTCGACCTCTTGAACGGGAGCCTCGAACTCTACCGGGTTCTCGGGCTGGGCAGGAGCTTCTGGCTGAACTTGCTCGTGAGCCCGCTTACGGCGTTCTCGCGACACACTCTCGGTTGAATCGTTGCGTATGGGCTGGCGCTCGTCCGAACAAACATACCGGGGACTGAGATCACGTACCTCGCCTACGGTAAACTTTGGTGGAAGGAAATTTGTGTGCCTAACGTCTATATAGGAGAGGAGGGGGCTGCCAACTAACAAGGCTTGGTTGAATGCTTGCCAAGTTGAGTAAACGGGGTTGACACTGAGGATTAGATGAGACGCTCGGAGTTGTCCGTCCGAATAAACAAAAATCTCTGACTTGAGCACAAAATTCAAGTCCCGAACATGTACCACTCTGAGATCTGGCTTGAACCTTTTGCTCTCTGCACGGGAGAAATAAAAGTTAGTTAGCGATCACTTACTCGGATCAAAATCAAAAGAAGTTAAATGAGTGGCGTTTGGTACCGACCAACATCGTGCGGTGAAAATTCACAGGGGAGTTCCTCGGCAAACCAATTGCTGATTACCTGAACAAAGTCTCCAGCCAAATTTCTATTCGAATCAGGCAGGCATTAAATAAGCCGTACTCTTACATCCCTAGTTTTTAGAGAATAATCCAAATCGATGTTGCCACACAAACTGTACATAAAATTAATGTCATGGTGATTCAATTGCAACCCGAACAACTGGTTCAACCTACTCACACAACTCACTACTCGGTAAAAGTTAGGAGGGAGTTGGTCGGGGCAAAGACCGTAACATCTAAGAGTACTTAGGATCAGAGGGTCAACCGGGAACCTAAGCCCACCTTCTAGAATAGCCACCAATGGAAAGAACACCATATTTTCACCACGGCGCCTTTGGATGTCAATATCGCCCATATGACAGTAGGCAATATCGACATCCCTAAGAACATTGTAGGCAGCCCTAAAACTAGCCAGGGTGTCTATAGAAGAGAGGAGGTGGGAGTAACCCATTCTACAAGCGAGAATTCTTAAAAGAAAAGAAATACTAAGATTACTGAAGAATAGAACAAAATGGAGCAAAACAGGAAGGAGAGGAAAAGAAACTTACTGAGGGCTCTAAGGAGGAAGTGTGTTTTGGGCTAGGGGATGAACCACGAAAGTAGATTGCTTGGCAAAGTAAAAGATTGAAGGTTGAAGAATGCAAAAGTGAAGGAAAGAGACAGAAACAATTATTTATAGGGGCAGAAAGTGAGATAAAGCAGCATTAAATAATCTGCTGGTGGGAACCCACGCGAATCGCCACCTCAACTGCCACGCGCGTGATGCCTCGGTTCACAAACCGTCAGACAGTGATGACAGATAAGCCATCAGTCAGGTCTTAACGCGTCTTTTAAGGGGCTCATTAATACGTTCCTCGACTGGCAGGTATTGGCTTTTCGGCTTCCCGGGTGGATTTCCACCCCATAAGATCCTTGATTCATCCCCGAGAATGGGGGACGAATCAAGGGGGGGCTAATGTACTGATCCTCGCGCCAGGGCCCATTTGGGCCTAGGACTCTGGTGTGGGTGTATGGCCCATAAAACTGATCCCTTTCCATCCAACGGCCCATCCTAGAGCCATACAAGCTGCGGGCCCAAACTTCGCCACTTCACTATTGTTCGGCAAATCTGTGCCCCGAGCAGTAATGAAGGACTACCGTTCAAACACCCCGTCCTTTACATATTCGGCAATGCCTCAGAGGGCGCTGCTGCCGGAAATACCTGCAGGAGGAAGGAAACAAGTTCCAAAGCCACTCGCATCACCTCCCACTCCTACCTAACCACCCACTCATGAGTGACGACATTGGTCCGCCTGTTGCACTAAACCTAAGGATAATCATAGCCTCTCCACGAAATTTGAGCTATAAATATGAGGAACACAAAAACGTAGGGGGGTTGTTGAAGGTTCATAAGAAGAGAGCTAAAAAGAGAGAGAGAGGTAGGAAAAAGAGAGGAGTGATTCAGGCAATGTACAAAGAGAAAAGTGACCTTATTAAGTCTCAGTCTAGAGAACGACCTAATGCAGGAAACCCAAGCCCACTACACAAATAAGTTGTCGGCCTAAGTGAGTCCCAACCCAGTGGTTTCACTTACGGTGCGCACAACTTCCATGATAATAACAAATTTGCTATACCAAAAGCATCAAGTGTGACTCTACACTTGCTATAGTGAGTGTTACAAAAAAATATAAGACAATTAATTGTCCCCTCAATTATGGAATTTAAAATGTAATCAAATTTCACTAGATTATATATTTAAAGCATTTTTTGTTGAAGAGATTAAAGGCAGATCAATCATGGCTTTTGAGTGGAATTTTGTGGTGTGTTTTTGTGTTAAATACCCTTTTATTGTGTTTGTTACTGAAAGGGGGAAAAAAAAAAGGTTAAAGTAAGATCATTGAGAAAGATGAATGAAAGAAAAAAAAAAAAATTTTGATCTAAGATTCAAATAGTCAACTATGCGATTGATGGGGAGTAGGGTGTACATTAAATTCACCAACTCAACAAAATCAACCCAATCTAGCCTAACCCAATGCCTTTGGTGGTTTTTGTGAGTTAATGGGTTTTGTTGAGTTAAAAGTTTATTTTTGAGTTTCAGGTCACGTTGAACTTAGGTTGATAGCTTTTTCAACTTATATAGTCCAACCTGAAACCATCATATACATAAGTTTATTTTATTATCATTTTTTTTTTAGGTTTTTAGTTTAAGAATTTGGAAATTTATAATATAATTTAGGCATTAATGTGAATTGTAATAATTTATTTAAAAAGTAATTAAATAGTTAATAAAAGTCCATTTGTTACACAACATAAAGTGTGTAAGCACAATCCACCAACCCTACCCAACATAATTGGATTGCTTTTTACACATAATGGGTTAGATTGGGTTGGTTTTACACGTAATGGGTCAGATTAGAAATTTCTAAACAAGCTCAATTTAAGTTGAAAAAACTGTTCAACTTAACCTAACCTGAATCATGCACACCCCTAAATAAGAGCTAAAGTCTTATTTTCTTAAAGAATAAATATAATAAAAATAAACATGAATTGTGAGCGTGTGGCTAAGCAATAAGAAATTCTATTTGTGTGTGAGGGGATTTGGATCCCATATAACAATTACCACAGTGTTTCAAGATGTAAAAGTTTGAAAGGTAAAAAAGAAAAAAAGTTGAAATGTTAAAAAATTTTCTGATTTAAAGGCTAAGATTAAAAGTGGATTTTCAACTTTTAATCACATCCATTGGTTCACTATTGCAAAGTGCAATAGCTAACGTACCGATCCAGATTCATGTGGCAGTATGTGCGAAAGCCTTAAAAGGGCACAATCCACCATTGAATCAAGTCAGGTTTAAATCCAATCTGACCTGAACCTAACTTGATTCAATGGTGGTTGTGGCAATCTATAGCAGGTCTCCGCCTTCAAAACCATACCTCAACAAGTCAAGTAGTGGGTTATCTCCTCCAAAACTCGAGCCACCTAATCTAATCAAAGAACTATGCAAACTCTTGTGAGATCTATTAGATCTGATTAGATTTCCACAAGATCTAGTGGGAATTCCACCTGATTTACACTAAGTGAGCGTTTAGATTTGTGTTTTCTCCCCCTGTGTTTGCCCTTTTTTTTTTTTTTTTTTAGCGCCTCTCGCACTATTCATGGGACATAAATAGCATTTAGGCTTATGAACAGTAACGTGCACTGTTCATGCACGCGAATTATACTGTGCAGGAGACATTGTGCATTGTTCATGCACTGTTCATAGGACCCATAACCACTTTATTCAGGAAAAAAATATTAACAATGGGTCCCACGGTACTATTTACAAATTTAAAAATTATTTTGCTACAATATTTTCAGTTTTTAGCAAAATAAACTGTATCTAAACGGACCCTAAATGTCATTGGATTTGGCAAGATCTCACCAAATCTCTGTTGTTTCCACCTCTCCCCATCAAGGCCTCCTTGGATTTTCACCATTTTCTACTGCTTCTCACCATTATCTCACAAATCTTTGTCGTTTTTCAAATCTCCAATGCTGATTGAACCTCTAGCCACCCATGGGAAGCTCGATCTACCACTGCTCTCTGATCAACAGCGGGTTGAGCTTTTCTCCACCAAATCCAATCTATCCCATGGATTCCCTAGTTCAACATCCCTATTTGTTTTTACAGGAACAAAAAATCAAGATCCTTCTAACTTCCTCACGTTTATAATTTATTCCCGAACCCCAAAACCTTTTTTTTTTTTTTTTTTTTTTTTCTATAATGAACAATATTTTGCCAATTGTAACGTATATTCATTCTCAAAAAAAAATTGTAACGCATATAATTATACCTCTGTTTTGTTTTATAACCGCAACCACCAGCCGCTGGGTGGTTGGGTTGAATTTTACAAAAAGGGAAAACAAAACAAAATTTTGCTTTACGATGATTGTGATACACTGATACTGGTGTAATTCGAGCTTGTCAAGCTCTTAATCACAAAAGGCACATTACAAAAGTGAGAGAATTGTTGTGGTCAAGAGATGAGATGATTGTGACATGCAGAAGAAAGAATCCCCCAGCTCTGCAACCAATTGATCATAACCACGTAGAAACTTCATTAATTTGAGACCGCTAATGGTTTATATAGATATACATTTTCTTCAACAGTCATTTACTCATACATCAAAGCCTTTCCCTCACTTATTACTATATATATATATATAGATAGATAGAACTATAGAAGCGAGAAAATTAAACAAATACATAGAAGAAAAAGATTTCTTATACCTTCATTATCAGGAAGACGTACTGCTTGTGCTTTCTCTTCTATTGCTCCCATGCATAGAAGCAACAAAAGCTTTACCAGGGTCATCAAGCCGATTTTTGACATTTTCTTTCCTCCACTGGCTTGAAGTTGCGTGGAATTTTGTATGAAGAGGATGATATATATCTTGTAATTAATATGCGTCTGTTCTTTGGCATGATATGATAAATCATGCTGGAACCATATCTGTCCACTTCATAAATTTCTTTGGGATATTTATATGCACATGTAGAGTTGGAATCTTTTCAAATCCAGCTCAATAGATGATGCAATTGCCTAAGTCCTCCAAATAAAAGAAGGCCCCCACTTGTAATAAAAAATTATATATATAATATATTTTAATTAAAAAAATTTTAAGCACTTTTATTGGTCAATAAAATTCATTAAAAAGGTTCCATTGCATCCTAAAATACAGAAAATTAAAAAGGGAAAAAAAAATAGTCAAACTTCAGCTAACAAAATTAAATTTTAAGAGACAAATTTATTAACTAATTCTTGAAATATGCTAAAATCAAAATTAATACTAGACAAATTCATTAATAATACAACGTAATTGTCTTGAAATATGCTAAAATAGACATTATAAATTTCAAAAACAAAAGAAAAATCTCTCATCTCTCTATCTCTCTGCCTCTCCATCTATATTTTTACCTTTCTTTTCTTCATCTTCGTCTTGATTCTTGATCTTTTTCCATAAACTCAGTCAGTCAGTCAGTCAGTCTAGCTTGAAATTTTTCTTTGTTGATTCCCTTCAATTCACAACAAATTCAAAATTGAAAAGGGGAAGCATACCAGTCTACTAGAGATCGGGGTTAGCTCAACAACTTTAGGAGCCTCAAGTGAAAATTTTAAGTGGGGCCTTTTTATATTTAAATATTAATCAAATAATATATATATATATATAATAGATAAAGTGAGAAATGAGTTGATATGATACCCATCAAATTATTAATAGGTATAATAATTTATAATAATAAATAAAGTTAGAAACTGTGTTCATATCATAAAAAAAAAGTGAAAAACCGTGTTGTCTTATAAGTTATAACTGTGGACTACACTGCATAGTTGCATACTGCGCAACCTGTGTTGTTGTGCGCCTGTGCAATGCAGATGTGAGCAAGGCCTGTACTCCTGTCATCCTATGGCTAAGTTTTAAAGCAAAAAACGCGTCCTAAGCAAAAAAGGATCCTGTCATAGGAAAAAACGTGTCCCATGATTGGACTCCCATCAAACAATTGTGCAATGAAGTAAACTAAAAAAATATATAATTTAAGTTAAATAAATAGAAGACTCTAAATCTTCATTTTTACCTCTGGTAGACTGGGACGCTTCCCCTTTACATTTCACAATGTGATAAATCCTAAATGGAATGTGGTATTCAGGTTCATTTTAATTCTGGTATTCTCATTCAAATGATCCAAGGAAATCAAATATATACCACACATATGAACGATTATGACACCATCAATTTCTCTACATACACAAAATCTAGACATATATGCAACATAAATCTACCGAAGTGTAATTGCATGCATTAAAAAAAAAAAAAAAAAAAAGAAGAAGAAGAAGAAGGAAACACCGGATGCAGACGCTGGCTTTTCATCCCAATCCAAACGCCAAACACAGACGCTGGCTTTTCACCCCAATTCAAATGCCAGACGCAAACGCTGGCCTTTCATCTCAATCCAAATGCCAGATGCAGATGCTGGCTTGTCAAAGTGATAGACTTTGACAATTGTGTAATTGGTTTGTGCTTTACAGCTTGCTTGCACTTGTTTTGATGATATTATGGGGTGTTTGGTAGGGGTATTTAAACAAGGGTTTTCGTTGTTTAAACAACACAACATGTATTTTTACTACACTTTTCATTACATGTATTTTCAAAAACTTAAACAACGTTACTAAAACAACATTACCAAACGGACTCCATTTTTTCTATTATTTTATTTTACACAATTTTGATGATATTATTTTTTCTACTTTTTTATTTTATGTGTAAAGTGTTTTGTTAACCAAGTAGTGTTTAGGGTGTGTTTGGTAGAGTAGATTTAAGAGAGGATGGAAAAAAAAAGGAGAGAAAATGAGGAGAAAAAACTTTTTAGAAAGTGTTTGGTTGGGAGGGAGAGAAAGGAAAATGATGGTGGAGATTAGATGGTTTCTTCCCGGGCCTATCAAAAAGTTTTCTCACCAAAATGAGGAGAAAACTAAATAGGGTGAGTTTGATAGGCAAATGACGAAAATGCATGCACTTGCACATGGGCTTGTCCAATATGTTGCTCTTTTCTTCTTCTTTTCCCTGTAGTCTGTACCTTGCCCTTGGTAAATCATGAAGAAAGCTTTGCCAAAGTTTGGCCTGTACGTTGCTGCCTTTGGTTTGTAAGTTGCTTCTAGTAAATGACGAAAACTTTTTTTTTTTCTTTTACTTTGTTTAGTTTTGGTTTTTTTTTTTTTTTTTAGATGTGATTTTAAAAAAATAAATTTGGGTNGACATATATGCAACATAAATCTACCGAGTCCAGAAAAGACTAATTAGCATTAACAAAATAGGGGGACAACTTGACCAGTAGAAGACAATTATTGGAAGCTCTATACCATATATTGTTTTAGATGAGCAGCTCTAGACTATACTGTCTAATGTAAAAATTTATGATCTTCAAGAAGGAACGGTTTGCGAAAATTACAGTTTAGCTTCATTCTAGAGCAAATACTGGTCCACAAGATCACAATGGGTTTAATGAATGAGTGTGCTTTCCGCAGAGCAATGTCTCATTCCTAACCAAATCCCATTCAAAGTATTATCCTGGAATTAAAACCACAAAGCTCATAGTTTCTTATCATTAAGAAAGCATATTGCCTGTCACATAAGCTGGTGGTGGCTTAGTTGCTTTTATATATAAATTTACTACCGAGAGTCAAGATTAGTAGAATAGAGATCATGGGCAGATGTAGAAGAAGAGCCAATCCATGTTGGATTTGCTGACTGAACGAGGCTCTGACCTTCAACTGAGTTCAGTTGTGGGCACTGACCAAATTGGTCTCTTAAGGCTTCAAACCCCCATTCATCGCAATAAATACCTATGAAGCACGGGTGTGTTTTGGGACTTGGGTGCGGGTGCGGGACTCGGCAATTTTTGAAAAAGGTGTGTGCGGGTGTGGCGGGACTCGGCAATTAAAAAATCATTAAAAATATTTATATATATATTTTTAATATATTGCTAAGCATACTTTTTCACATTATATAAATATATACCAAATAAAAAATCAATATAATCAGTTTTTTATTTTATTTTATTTATATACATATATTTCCTATATAATTTATTGAAAATATTAAAATTATAAGTCTATGTTTCAACTAGTATATCAATATTACGCTTAAATATCTACCTAAATTATAATTATAATAATAAGTTAATAACAACTATCACTTTTTAGAATATTAAAAGTTTATAACAATAATATAGTATGTACGTAGATAATGAAAAAAAAAGCCACAAGTTAAAAAATTAAAAAAGAAAAGAAAGAAAGATAGTACATTTACGGTTGGGGGAAGGGTCAAACTTAATAAAAAAGTTGGAAAGTTTCAAAAACTCTCTTTGCTACTTTCCAATGCTTTGTCACGTGACTACTGACTAAGCTCACAAAACTAAAAAGAAAGATAAAAGAGAACAAAACAGAGAAACTAAAAGCAGCAGATGAAAGTCAGAAGACTCAAAAACACGAAGAACAAAAGAGTAAAGAGGAAACAGAGAAGAAGAAGCCTAATCTACGATTCTATGTTGTCTGCGTCAGCGCGAGTCAGGGGAAAAAACAAGTGGCAGGACGTGGCCCGACGCGCGGTCAGCGGCGTCCCTCGCGAGTCGCCACGTCGCGCCGCATCGGACACGGGTGTGGCTCCTCTGGCGCCGCGTCCGTGCTTCATAGATAAATATTTGGATCCCCGGCCACTTCATCTAATAGTATTATCAGATAATTGCTTCAAGAAAAAAATATCATCATATAATTGAACATACGTTTAAGGGTCCAAATGAATTTTATGAAGTGGCCCTTGCTTAGCTTTACTTCATTGTCCGGTACATATCACTTATCAGACTAAGGGTCGGTCTGGATACCGCTTATTTTACTGAAAACTGAAAACACTGTAGTAAAATAATTTTAAATGTGTGAATAGTGTCGTGAGACCCATTTTTAATATATTTTTTTAATAAAGTGGTTGCGGGTCCCGTGAACAGTGCATGAACAATACATAATGTCTCCTGCACAGTGTAATTTGCATGCATTAAAAAAAAAAAAAAAAAAAAGAAGAAGAAGAAGAAGAAACACCGGATGCAGACGCTGGCTTTTCATCCCAATCCAAACGCCAAACACAGACGCTGGCTTTTCACCCCAATTCAAATGCCAGACGCAAACGCTGGCCTTTCATCTCAATCCAAATGCCAGATGCAGATGCTGGCTTGTCAAAGTGATAGACTTTGACAATTGTGTAATTGGTTTGTGCTTTACAGCTTGCTTGCACTTGTTTTGATGATATTATGGGGTGTTTGGTAGGGGTATTTAAACAAGGGTTTTCGTTGTTTAAACAACACAACATGTATTTTTACTACACTTTTTCATTACATGTATTTTCAAAAACTTAAACAACGTTACTAAAACAACATTACCAAACGGACTCCATTTTTTCTATTATTTTTTTTACACAATTTTGATGATATTATTTTTTCTACTTTTTTATTTTATGTGTAAAGTGTTTTGTTAACCAAGTAGTGTTTAGGGTGTGTTTGGTAGAGTAGATTTAAGAGAGGATGGAAAAAAAAAAGGAGAGAAAATGAGGAGAAAAAACTTTTTAGAAAGTGTTTGGTTGGGAGGGAGAGAAAGGAAAATGATGGTGGAGATTAGATGGTTTCTTCCCGGGCCTATCAAAAAGTTTTCTCACCAAAATGAGGAGAAAACTAAATAGGGTGAGTTTGATAGGCAAATGACGAAAATGCATGCACTTGCACATGGGCTTGTCAATTTTTTTTTGTCTTTATTATTTATTATTATTATTATTATTTGCATTAGGTACCATTTTTTAACAAGGGTATATAAGTAAATTTAAACAAACACACTTTTTCCATTCCTCTACTTTTCCACTTCCAACCAAATAAAAAGAGAAAAATTAAAATCTTTTCTATCCTCTCATTTTTCCACCCTCTCACCATTTTTTATCCTCCCACTTTTCCACCCTCTCACCATTGTGGCTGTGCAATGGTTTACCAGTGTATAAGTTTTGTAACCATTTGTGTTTTACTATTATAGTTGAATCTCTTCATGTTCTATTATTTTATTTTATATTTAGTTTTGATAATTGTAATATTTGTAACTATTATATTGAGGTATTAAGAGATAAAGATGAATTCAATTTAATTATATAATTTTGTTTGATTGCATACATGCACTTGTTAACACTTCCTTTTGTAAAAAATAAAAAATTTTATATATGTAATTTATAAATTTTGATAATTTATATTTCTAAATATGAGTAATTAAAGTGGAAAATATTCACACTTGATGAATATTAAAAAAGAAAAAGTATTCTCAATCCTTTATTACAAATGTTGAAAAAGTATTCTCAACCAAAACTTTCAAAATTATGACACCTCAAGATCAACCTCATATAATTCACTGACCTCAAACTTAAGCAATTAACGTAGCTAATTCATGCATATTCTATCTAATTTAAAAATGTCCGCTCAAAAAACAAACCGAGTATAACAATTATGTTATTTTTGGAACTGTTTATTGTAAGCCTACCTTAAAAATTTCCATAATAATTTCAGGATTGATTACACAAAAACTGCTTCTTAAAATTTCCAACATTTATTTTTTGCAACTATATGTTATAGGTTGCTTGTTGGTTACTTGGATGAGTGTGCCATATAATGGGCCTTCACGGGACCTAATTGTGCCTTGGGGTACAACTCATTGATTTCATGCTTCGCACGACAAATACCTTTCTAAGCTTTAGCCAATTCTAAATATATGTGCAAATATATATATATATTTTTTTTAATTTGTATGAATAGAAGACTTTATTAACAAACACCAGAGAATTACAAATGGGCACCAGAGTCCTTTACAAGAATATCAACCAAACAAGGACAACAATCGATACCAAAAAGACCCCACAAAAGTCTGATATACCAGACATTCTTGTTAAATGTTAAGGGACCTCTACAATTTAAAGAGCAGGGCCCTTAACGTTCAATAATTTTTGTTTCTGCTTTTGAATCTGCAAAAGTTTGGACTACGTCCCATTCCTAAGACGTAAAATAGAGATTCCTTCATATTACAAAACCAACGAAAAGCTAACTTACGTGATGTTATTGTCATTAGAAGTATACTTTAACCCAATTTTTAAAAAAATAATATAAAATAAAAGGCCAAATAAACTTATGTCAAACTAATGCATAATCTCTACATTTAAATTGGGATTATGTAGGTTTATTCTTCTTCTTTTTTCTTTTTCTTTTTTTCCCAGTTTTTCTATAGGGATTTGATGCAATAGCCCTATGCAATAGTGAACTGATAACTGATCGAGATTGAAAAGTTCAAAAATGACTTTTAATATCAGCCCTTGAATTAGAAATTTTTTTTTACAATTGCATGAGATCTCAATTCATAGTTGAGTTGGCAAGGGGTGGCTCCATGTCTAAATTAACATATTTTGACTACTCTAATCAAAATGTTGAACACCTTGACTTAAGAATCACAAGAATTTAAATTCAACAAAAATAAGAGTAATATTACATCCACAACATTTTCACAATGACTTCACAACAAATCCTATATGGTAAATTGTTACTAATTCAAATTTGAGACAAATACTAAAATCACTTTTTTACCCACCAATAACAGTTTATCGCATGAAGGTTTTGTTATGAAAATATTGTGGATGTAACATTATTCCAAAAATAATTCCGACTCCCCACATATAACCCTTAACCCCTTAAAATAAAAGCTGAAATAACAACAATAAAAATTAGGCCAAATAGCAACAAAAATAACCCTAACAAAAACAATACTAGACCAAACAACAAGAAGTGAACAAATGATTCAACAAAAAGCTTATTAAAAAACAAAAACAAAAAATCTTAATCATATATTCAAATTTGTAATTCTTTTAACCAATTACATAAAAATAATTTCTAAGTTTATTTTTGCTTAAAAACTAGTATTAAGAGAAATACTGTAGTTATAAGTTCTTTATGGAAGTGCTAGTAGTTTTGCCCTCTTAGGCTTTAATGTCGCAACAATTTTGCTCTTTTTAGAAACTCAGTTTGCAATTGTACAAAATATCATCTCTCTCTCTCTCTCTCTCTCTCTCTCCCTCCACCCCCGTTCCTTTTCTTTTCTTTATTATCATTTCAGACTCTCTCTCACTTTATTACTTTCATATCAGCTTTATCTGTTTTGACTTTATCTCTTATCAATACCTTATTTTCTTTTTTTTTTTTTAATCTTTTTCTCTTTGTTAGTAAAAAGAAATTGCAATACTTCATATATTTACATTTTTTTTTTTGTTTGAAATGTTGATATATTCAAGTTATCTCTTTATTAGATAATAAATATTGTAAAATTTAAGTTTCTTACTAATTACTCTAAAAAAAATCTTCTAAAGCCACTTTAGTGAGTTGCCTTGAATTACATCGTAATTAATGTCGGCTACATGGCGAACCAGACTTATCATACAAATTATGTCAAGTCACAACCAGACTTGTCAAATATTGTATCACTTTGTAATCCTATTCTTACTCGGCTTTAGGTTGCCTTTCATGCTAGGCTGAAAACAAACTGAAAACTAAAGGACGTTTTCTCTTGATTTGTGGTTTTCTCTGGTTGCTGGAAGTAGAATATAGGGCCGTAGTTTCTGTGCTTGTAAATAATGAATTACTAGTAATAGGTTCATGCGTTGCACATAAATTACTAGTGATAGGTTCATGCGTTGCACACTTAAAAAAGAAGAAGTGTAAATTAGTATTATTATTATTGTGATACATAAAAACTCATAAGTATTTTCATTTAAAATATTAGATGAAATTAACAATTTAACCAAAACATAATTATAATCCTAGAAAAACTAATTGTTGTTTTTGCTTTCAGTCGTTACTAATAAATAGACATAATCAATGAAACAATAAATAAAATTTTATTTCTATTATTTGAGTTAATAATATTACATAAAAGGTCAATGAAAATATGTTAATATATTAATATTATTTATATAACACTTAGAAAGATTATTATATAAAATTTGAGACTATACTACAATATATAAAATTTTAATATTATGATATTTATATCAATCTTAATGTGAAGGGGGAAAAAAACATGATAGTAAAATTTATTTGATAAGGAGATACAAATTATAGGGAAAATGACACATCAAAAATAATGTTTTCCTTTAAATGTAGAGCATCAATTTTTATCATGTAAGTTAGTAGTGAGTTTCAATAAAAATATATAAGACAATATCTAGCCATTTTTTTAGGAGGTTTCACTTGCATAAAATATAGATAAAACTTCCTATTTAAAACATAAAAGGAAACTATTGTATAATTTAAGGATGAACATAATAAATTATAACTCAAATATTGGATACAAAAATATTGACGTAACTATTAGAAACTTTCATATACATAGTGAATTCCACAATCATGCAAATACAACTAAACATTTGGATCACAATTGGACAAAAATCATTTGAAATAACAAAATTGAATATCACCCACTAATCAAAACACCAAAAAAAAAAATGTATTAACATCAAAATAATATTTAAAAAAATTTAAACAATTAAAATACATAAATAAATCAATATTTTGCCTCAAATATTGTTCAATCTTAAATTACATATACAAAAAATAATATGTAAAATGAAAAGTAATAAAGTAAATCAAAGAATAAAGTTAGAGATTAATTGCAAAATGTTTGTGAGAGAGAGAGAGGTACCTCTAATAGTGGAGAACATAAATAAAAACAAAAATGCAATCGTGAAACAAAATTCTCATCAAAATTTTTAAGCTTGCTGGTTATAAAAGGGTAAAGAGAGAACATATTTATATGTAAAAATATAGAGTGGAAGAGGAAATGAAACTTATTTACTGAAAAAGAGGAGAGGAGGAAGATGAAAGGTTGGGGAAGATGATGAAACATCATACATCTAGATAATTGAAATGTAATTGTAATTGTAATTGCTAAAATAATGATGTTATATATACACACACACACACATGTGTATATTGTTGGGTTAAAATGAAATGACCCCTTGCAAATTAATTAATTACCCAAGTTAATTAATTAGTTAAATTACATACAATGGCGTGGTAGCACAAAAAAATTACCAAATAACTAAATGCAACGGAAAATAAATTTGACACAAGTGATTTGTTTAGGAATGAGAAAAATCATCGAGGCAAAACCCTACCGGGTGAATTTAAGATCACCACTCCCGATAATCCACTATTATTAATCACAAACAATTACAAGTATGAGGAATCATACCAAACCCTTTGGCCTATCCCAAAATACCAACCTACGATTGAACCCTTACCCCAATACCCAATTGGACTTGTATTGTAGCGGCAATCTCTACATTCAATGCATAACTCCTAGTACGTGACTAACCAATGATCCATGGATCTCAATACTTAACTAACACACCAACTTGAGGAAGACTGTTGGCTGTAAAGTTCTTCAGTTCGTCAACAATGAAGATTAGGAAATTCCTTGGTCACAAAACCCTTGGTGTAAAGATGCAATAGCTTCTATAGAGAGAATGATGAACTAGAGCAATTTCTGCCTCCAATCACAATATGCATGTATTATCACTTTGCATTCCCTCGTGACGGTCCTTAAAATAATCTTTATATATGTCTAGAGTTGTGAGAAAAGAAACCTTACACAAATATATAGGAATATGCGTGTAATCAGATTTGAAAAGTCTGATTTCGTAAGTCTCGATAGATACAGCTTATGTTGAGCTTCTGTCAAGCTTCAACATTAAATCTCGATAGAAGTCTTTTTGTCAAGATTGCTGTCGAGTTTTAATGAACAACACTTCCTTTACTTGTTTCTTGGTCAAACTTGCATGGCTTCAATACTTAACTTGAAAACTTGTTTCTTGAAGTACTAAACCCATCCTAAATCTACCTAATTACAAGTAAAATGTGTTTTGTCAAAGAATTAGCCAATTACATAAATATGTCCCTAACATATATATTAATATATAAACACCTTTGTGTCAAAAAAGGAAACATAAAAAACTAAAAGTTATGAGAATATTGTATACATTTTGTTATTATATGTGTGCAATTTAAATTTCAAGTGTCGAAAATTGGAAAAAAAATCAAATGACTTCTAAGCTTCTTTTCTAATTGTGATGTATTTAATTGTGGTTTCAAAATAACTTTTTAAAAATAAATCTCAATAGATAATAGATAATTAAACTACATATATATTACTCAACTAAAGTATTTTTTCAACGTCAAAGGCCTTGTAGCTGAATTAGCACATCCTCATGCACAAAGTGCTTGAGGGTTTAAGGGGGAAAAGGGTTTGAACTGCAGGGTTAGCAACATGTTGTAATTATTTATAGAATTTTTTTTTTCAACAAATTAAGTTTTATTTATAATAAAATACTTTAATAGCCTTTGGAAGAGGAATGGTTAGGAAAGTCAATATGACAAATGACAAACTAAGAATTAATGATCATAAATAAAAATAACAATGTGAACTTAAATACCATACTAAAAACAATTTATTTCTTTCAATATTTTTTAATTATATGCCACATGTCTAGTAGTATGACAAAAATACTGAGATGTACAAATAATATCAAGACACTAATCGGTTTTTGACAAGGAGTCAATTTCATACTGAAGGCCGTACCGATTTGGTTAGTGGAACGATATATTTCGGTACTGGTTAACATTGGTATACCATTTCGAGGTTACCACTAATTCTATAATAATAATAATAATAAGTATACAATATTTTTTTAAAAGTTAATACTATTTAACTAAGGTACAATATATATAGTTTATTATAATATATAGTTTTTTGATAACCAGTTTATATATATATATATACTGTTGCACTTTTTCTTTTCTTTTTTTAGTTAAAGACTAGTACTATAACACAATTAAAGGGAATAAAAAATATAGGCCACATGAGTGACATGACCATTTGGATAGGTAAAAAGTGAACATATGAAGACTTGTTTTTTCACTTTCCATCGTTGACCACAAGTTTCAAAATTTTGCATTGAGATTCACAGCTGGATAAAACAAAGAAAAAGAAAAGGGCAAAACTTAGGTACAGCTCCTTACGTACAGTTGCTTAGGTTCTTCTCTTAATTTTTTGACACCTATAACCTAACAAACGGACATTAAAGACCCATCTCCTTTTTTTTTTCTTCCGTTATTTTTTTTATTTTTTGTTTCTTGACCTGTGACTGCAAGAAAGCACAAAGCAGAAGTTTCTTTAGTTTAGATCTAAGAACTTTGAACATTCATCATACCAACCTTCTTTGTCTTCTTCAGTGGAATGGAAATCCCAACCGTTAGACAAGACAAAAAGCAAGTCGCGAAATCTAGTCCACCGTAGCTGCCGAAGACCTCTAAGTAGTCGAAGCTAGAGCTTCGGACATCAAAGAAGAAATTGGAGCCTTCCTCGTCAACCACCAAGAGATCAAGGACCAGAATGGAAGTGGCACGTGAGGTGTGGAAGCTCTTGAATATCTCACTGTAGTCCTCAGCGCATGGCAAAAGTGTAGCAGCCACTCCAAACCTCAGCAGCCCACCATAAACGTCATCATACAAGCCTCCGCCTACGCCATTGGTATGATCAATGTTTAAAGTTCTTAGATCTAAACTGAAGAAGACATCTGCTTTTTGCTTTCTTGTAGTCACAGGTCAAGAAACAAAAAATAAATAAATAAAATAACGAAAGAAAACAAAAAGAGATGGGTCTTTAACGTTCATTTGTTAAGTTACAGGTGTCAAAAAATAAAGAAGAGAACCTAAGCAACTGTACATAAGGAATTGTACCTAAGTTTTGCCCAAAAGAAAAAGTGGGGAAGAAGGAACTTGCTAGAATTAAAAGAAGAGAAGTTCATAAAGAAGGAGAAGAAGTTCATGAGGTAGCATCAGAGAGCTGAGACGAAGCAGCAATTTGATCGATCTGCAACAATAGGTGAAGAAATTTTTCAAGGATTCACAACAGCCTCAACTGCTTCTTCTATTTTTATTCTTCTTCAAAGACCTTCAAATTCTTAGAAATCTACAACAAAACAAAGGAGGTTTTTTTTCGGTCGATATCCATTTATTGGCCAAAATTTGGTATTCACTCTGGTATTGCCGGAATGACTCCGGTACGGCCGATATTTAAACCACAACGAAATACTAGCGTTTTGGTACCGGCCTAGGTTTCGGTACAGTAAATACCCAATACGATACGAAATTGACTACATTGGTTTTTGGTGCTGCTTCTATGATTTTGTTTTTATCATCAGATCAAAACACCAATCGGTTTTCAGTATAGACAGAGATTAAACCTTAAATCTCTTATTTAACCATAAAAAAACTTTACAAGTTTAATTAACCAAAACCAACCTTATCTGATTACTAAACAAGTATATAAAGCATAATGTTTGACTGAACTAGACATGACTAGATAAAACAAATAAAATTTCATTCCCACGACGAGTGGGGCATTGGCGGAGATTTATGCAGCTTTTGTGATCCAAAATTCCAAATGACTTTTGACGTGTGGAGCTTTATTTAATGTTTTGGTTTCCTTTCGATAGGGGGGCATGGGTGCTTTTTTTCAATTCCTCAACATGCTATGTGGTGTGTGGGTTGCACTTGCATCATCTTATATCTTAAATTGTCCCTCATTTGTTGAAGAAATTGGCCACACTCACCTCATGTGTATGTGCAAATATATGAGAAAAAATGACAAAAACTGATACTCCAAAACCCAATCCTATCTTCCACTCCTTCTTTTCTATCTCTTTCTTTCTTTTTCTTTTTCTTTTTTTTTTTTTTTTTTTTTGGTCAATTTGTTAGAAATACTGAATGAACTCCAAAACCCAATCCTATCTTCCACTCCTTCTTTTCTATCTCTTTCTTTCTTTTTCTTTTTCTTTTTTTTTTTTTTTTTTTTTGGTCAATTTGTTAGAAATACTGAATGCAATTGTATTGTATTTCTTAGTGAAAGAATATACATGAGTGTCTTTATATAGAAGGCATATGAGTACAGTACAAGTAAGAGTGTAGTACAAGAATGTGTGCTATACAAGTAATCTAGTTGGGCCTAAAGCCCACAACACTATACACGTTAATAGCCCCCCTCAAAGTCAAGGTGGATGTGAGACCAACTTGAGGTTGTCAACCAAAGTACGAAGGCATCCCTTAGGATGTGACTTGGTGAAGATATCTGCAAGTTGATATTTAGAGGAGACTGAGATCAGCTTAAGAGCACCATGGACAAGATGAGAACGGATAAAATGACAATAAATCTTGATGTGTTTAGTCCGTTCATGGAAGACATCATTGTGAGCAATATGAATGGCACTCTAGTTGTCACAATAGAGAGGGGAAGCAGAGGATGTAGACATACCTAAGTTTTTGAGAAGCCATCGTAGCCAAAGGAGCTCAGATATGGTATCAGCAAGGGCACGATATTCTACTTCAATACTGGAGTGGGCCACATGAGTTTGTTTCTTGTTTCGCCAGGAAATCAGAAAAGAACCAAGAAGAAAGCAATAACCAGTGGTGGACCTGTAATCAGTGGGATCTCCTACCCAATCAACATCAGAAAATGCACGGAGAATAAGAGGAGACTGAGCAGAGTAGAAAAGACCATGGAAGAGAATGCCCTTTAGGTATTGAAGAATGCGTAGAACAACAACATAGTGAGTCGATTGTGGAGCAGACAGATACTGGCTCACCTAATAAACAACATAGGAAATGTCTGGATGAGTGACAGTGAGATAAACTAGGCTACCAACCAAGCGTCTGTAAAGAGAGGGATTAGACAATCGTTTCCCCCCTGAGGGAGTCAGATGCACATTAAGCTCAACTAGAGTATCAACAATCTTGCTATTAGTGAGTCCAGCTCGAGACAAGAGTTTAGAGGCATACTTGGCTTGAGTAATATAAAGTCCATCTGTAGAATGAGTGATTTCAAGACCCAAGAAGTAGCTGAGATGTCCAAGATCTTTCATCTCAAACTAGTGACTGAGAAAAGCCTTGAGTTCTTGAATGCACTAAGGTCATCACCAGTTATGATCATATCATTCACATATAGGAGAAGTAAAATAGTGCCTTTATCAGTGCGACGAAGAAATAAGACAGAATCATAATGACTGGTCATGTAACCCAAGCGAGAGATAGTAGAGCTGAATTTGGTAAACCAAGCTCGTGGAGCTTGTTTAAGGCCATAAAGTGCACATCGAAGGTGACAAACCTTGTTTGAGTCAACAGAGAGACTAGGAGGAGGTTGCATATACACTTCTTCACTTAAATCCCCATTAAGAAATGCATTTTTGATATCCATCTGAAAAATGTCTCATTTACTGGCAGCAACAATAGCTAAGAGGGCACGAACAGATGAGATACGGGCAACCGGAGTAAAGGTCTCTTCATAATTAATCCCATACTCCTGTGTTAAACCTTTTGCAACAAGACGAACTTTGTAGTGCTCAATGGACCCATCAGAGCGAGTCTTAATCTTATAGATCCACTTACAACCAACCATAGATTTTCCAGGGGGGAGTGTCACCAAATCCCAAGTATGGTTTTTAGATAATGCATCAAGTTCCTCTTTCATTGCAATCTGCCATAAATGGTCAATAGAAGCCTCACGATAGGTGTGAGGCTCGTGTAGTGTAGCAAGGGTAGTGTAACAATGATAGTCAAGTAAATGTATAGGAATAGATCTTACCCGAGTTGAGTGACGAGGTGGAATGTCTTGTGCAATATCTTCAGACGGAGCAGGAGTAGGGGACCCAAGCTCAAGGTTGAGGTTGGGTAGCTCGTCTTCAACCAGTTTATCTTCCACCTGTTTATTAAAGGTTGAACTAGGAAAGGGATCAGTAATATCTGGTGGTTGGATAGAGAAGTCTACAGGAGAATCAGGAGTAACTATAGAAGGAATATGTGCCTCATCTGGAAAAAGATCTAAGATAGAGGAGGAAGACAGGGAGACACGGAAGTGAGAGAGCTCGACAAAGAGGCGATGTTCCCAAAAAAAAACATTGCGAGAGATACGAAGACGATGAGAGACAGGATCATAACACCGATACCCCTTTTGAGTTTCGCCATAGCCAAGAAAATAACAAAGCCTTGATCGAGGCTCAAGTTTGTTATGCTCATGTGGCTGAAGAAGAACGAAACAAGCAGAACCGAAGGAGTGAAGGTGATGATAGTCTGGAGGTGACTTAAAAAGGCGCTCATATGGAGTTTGATTTTGGATAATAGGACTCAGAATGCAATTAATATTATAAACAGCATGAAGAGTAGCTTCACCCCAAAAAGGAGTAGGAACTTTGGTAGAGAGAAGGAGAGCACAAACAATGTCAAGAATGTGGCGAAGTTTTCGTTCGGCTCTACCATTTTGCTGAGAGGTACTTGGACAAGTTAGTTGATGAATAGTGCCATAGGAATGCAAAATAGCTTGGAAAGCATATTGAGTGTATTCAAGAGCATTATCAGATCGAAAAATTTTGATGCATTTGGAAAACTGAGTTTCAACCATTTTTGCAAAATTAGAATATACTTCCAATAATTTAGAACGATGTTTCATATTAAAAATCCAGCTATAGCGAGAGTAATCATCAACAAAGACAACAAAATATCGAGACCCACCAATACTAGAGACAGAGGAAGGTCCCCAAACATCAGAATGAATAAGGTCAAAGATATCAGTAGATATTGATTCACTAGTATTGAAAGGCAAAGCTGGTTGTTTTCCTAACTGACATGAAACACAATCAAAATTTTCTGTAGACACTGAACCTAACAAACCTCTAGAAGCCAATTGTTGTACCCGAGAGGAAGATGCGTGACCAAGACGAGCATGCCAAAGTGCAAGGGAAGGAATTGAAGAAACTGTAGCAGCTACAGCAATAGAAACAGGAGCACAAGTAAAAGATGAAGGTTGTCCATGGGAAACATACGCCCAACTCTAGGACCGGTCCCAAGCTCCTATCCCGTCCTTAGATCTTGCACAATACACCAAAAATAATCAAATATAATGCGATAATTCAACTTAGCTAATTGTCCCACAGAAAATAAATTGTAAGAAAGGTAAGGAACATTAAAGACCCTAGGAACCGAGAGGTTGGAGGTCAAAACAGAACCTATATTATGGCCAGACATTGTGGAACCATTTGCTGTACGAATATTAAGAGGGTGTGGTGCAAGTTTGAGCTCAGAAAATAAGGACGAGTGAGGTGTCATGTGATTGCAACAAGCGGAATCCATAAGCCAAGAGAAAGGAGACATACTAGATAAAGCTGAGAGAGAAGAGGAATAAGATGCATTACCAACCATACGAATGACATCGGCGATGATGTTTTTAAGGTCATCTGTGGACATGGTGAAAGTGCGTCCTGAAGATTTAGACTGTGCAGAGACCAAAGCCATTGGCTGGTCACTCTCAGCGTTAGCAACAGTAGCAGCAACAATTGAAACAGCTGATTTGTTGCAATGGTAGCAAGTCTCAATATTGTGGCCAAAATGTTTGCAAAATTTGCAAAAACGTTTGATGGATTGTCTGCGACAATTATTGCAATAAGAAGAAGACCTGTTATTATTCTTCATTTAAAAGAAAAATATGAAAAAAAAAAAAAAAAATAGACTGCAAAAATGAAATCTATGTGAAAAACTGGGTAAGGAGCACTTGGACTACAAAAAGTCAACTCTGAAGAAAAGTCAACGGTCAAAGTCAACCATCAGTCAAAGTCAACGCCAGTCAACGGTCGGTCAATGATGACGTCAGCTGCGTGGTGGGTGACGTCAGCAGAGGAGTGGATGATGACGTCAGCCCTAGGTGACGTGGCAGTATGACGTCAGCAGGTGCAAAACTGGCGCGTGTAAGCGCGTGGCTGCACGTGACAGCACGTGGATCGCGTAAACTTGTCCGCAGAATCTTTTATGGGTGCGTGCAAGCTCCAATGACGATGAGGTTTCCACGATTGAGTAGATCGGGGCGAGACAATCACTATGGTATTGGAAAAATACTTGTCGGAGCAAGATACACGGTAGAGACGATAAGTGTGGTAGTCTATGTGGTGCGGGACTCCTCAACAACGGCGGCTGTAGGTCCGAAACCCAAGGACGGCAGCTGTAAGGTGTCAAAGGTTCTACGGCGAAAAGCTACGACAACGGCTGTGATGGGGGAAGCGATGTTGAGAATAGAGTGGCACCAATGAAGACAAGATTGCTATAAAAAAAAGTTAGAGCAGTGGCTCTGATACCATGTTAGACATATTGAATGCAATTATATTGTATTTCTTAGTGAAAGAATATACATTAGTGCCTTTATATAGGAGGCATATGAGTGCAGTACAAGTAAGAGTGTAGTACAAGAATGTGTGCTATACAAGTAATCTAGTTGGGCCTAAAGCCCACAACACTATACACGTTAACACAATTAAATAGCCAAAAGCTCCTTGTTGACCCATGCTTTGCACGGATCTTTTTTATTTGTAAATATGTAAATATTAGTCTTTAGATGACTATAGTATTTTTTTTTTCTTTACATAAATTTCATAAAAAAATATGGTATTATGAAATGGTTTAATTTTTTTGCTTAACAGAAATTATTTGAACAAAATTTGATAACAACTAAGTTGACGTTCTCATTCTTTGAGGTCAATGGGCTTTTGCCCTTATTTTTTAAAATATCTAGCACAATGTCCCTGTTTTAAACTATTAATCACCGAGTCCTTGTTTTAAAACTCGATTTTCTAAAAATCGAGTTTTATTGAAACTTGAATTTTAGAAAATCAAGTTCTAGGTAAGTTCAATCACAATGAAACTCGAATTTTAGAAAATCAAGTTCTAGGTAAGTTCAATCACTTAATTTTTTTTTGAAAATTTAGGTGGAACTCAACATTGCTACACTTAAATATATACACATAACTCGATTTTGAGGATATCAAGTTTTACAAAAAAACTTGATTTTGTTAAAATCAAGTTTCAAAAACGTGGGCATTCTATTAAATAGTTTCAAAACATGAGTATTTTACTGCCTAGTTTTAAAATTAGGAGCAGATGCCCATTTTCTCCCTCATTCTTTAGCGATTTCATCTTCAATTAAATGTATTTTTTCCATTTTTATTTATCCAAACAGCTAGTGAACACTTTTAAACACATAAACAAATGTAAGCTTATGCAATTTTATATTTAAATAATAAAATATATATATATATATATATGTGGGGCCAGAAAATCAGGTAGCCTCGGCCCACTCCAAGCCAGGCCCAAGGGCCCGCGCCGAGGATGCATGAGGGGTCCGAGGATGAAAGCGCAAGGGCCGACCCCCGAGGAACATATCCAAGGAGGGCCCCATCCTCGGGCGTTCGAGACCTCAGAAGAACGCGAGCACCATCCCACCAAAGGGGACTTCTTGAATATCCGAGGAGGAGAGGGTCCAGTGCCACGCGTCGGCGACGTGAGCACGGCGAAGCAACAAGCCTTAGGTGAGCTGTCACCTCTGCATTGAATGCCCTCAACTAACGTCCTGGCCGCATTAATGAGGACAGGACTCTTGAATAGCGCCGCCTTGGGTGCTGCAACCCACTGGAGGAACAGGGATGCGGCTGATGGAACAGGCGCTCAAGTGGTAGCCTGATTGATCGACAAATGGAGGGTTAGAATCAGTTTAGAGGGGTATATAATGTAGGGAGTCTCTCCTGAAAGGGGGAGAAAGGATGGGCATTAAGGAGTTCTGTAATGACCCATGCCCTCTGGAACCTTTGTAATGAATCTTAAAAGAAATAATAAGAACATCAAACTTCGGAAGACCAGTCCGAGGAGCATCATTGTACATCCCAATCCATGTTCAAGTTGATAAAGTCACATGCAACCATGCAGGGCAGTCGTACCCCTTACTAAGGCCTAGTTCTTGAGCCCACACTGTATAAATTCATTGAAGGGCAAGCTGGGCTTGGGTCCACTCTCTCAATCTGAAGAAGTGTCCCAAATCCGGTCCCTACAATTGGCGCCGTCTGTGGGAAGAACTCGTGCGTCAGTAAGGACAACAGCCAGGCATGGTAGGATCAGACCTTCACCAAAGGAATTCCCATCAACACGAACCGGCAAGACCCCAACGCCTGAACGACTATGGCGACACAGGGCACGGCCAGAACGAGGAGGACAGACGATTTCGAGAAGGAAGCGTGCACACCTCGCAAACCAGCGAAAGCCACACGCATAGAAGCGGCCGTGTGCCCTAGGGAGGCAATAACGACCCAGCCACGAGGCCGCGGGAGGATAAGAGTCACGCCTCTCAGAGGCAGGAAGACAAGGCGGCCATGCAGCGAGAGATAGATGATCTTAAGAGAAAGTTGCGCCATGCATAACGAAAGCGACCCGAACCCAGCCTCGACTTACCCTCTGACGACGAAAGTGATGACTACTACAGGCAAGGGTCGACGACACCCCCAAGTGAAGTTTTCTCCCACGAGGATGAGCGTTATCGGAGGCGTAGGCGTGGCAGCCCCACCCCTAAGGGCTTGGGAAGCGACACCATGAGCAGGGCGCTGGATCGACTCTCCAAGTCGCCCTTTACGCGTCGCATAGACTAGGTGGAGCTCTCTCGGAGGTTCCAGCAGCCGACCTTTGCCATTTACAATGGCAAGACGAACCCCGTGGAGCACGTGAGCCAGTTCAATCAGAGGATAGCCATTCACTCTAAGAACAAGGCACTGATGCGCAAAGTCTTCCCTTTCAGCTTGGGGCCTGTGGCAATGAGGTGGTTCAACGGCTTAAGGACGAATTCCGTAGACTCGTACAGACAGCTGACCCAGGCCTTTGGTTCCCGTTTTGTCACGAACAGCAAACCTCCTCGGCCCATGAGCGTGTTGCTGTCCCTGACCATGCGCGATGATGAGACCCTTAAGGCTTACTCGAACAAGTATTGGAAGATTTACAACGAGTTGGATGGCAAATACGATGATGTCGCCATCAACACGTTCAAGAACGAGCTCCCGATAGGGCATGGCCTGAGGAAGTCCTTAACTGGTAAGCCCGCCACAAGCGTGCGGCAACTAATGGACCGGATCGACAAATACAAACGGGGGTGAAGGAAGACTTGCTGCAGGGCAAGGGGAAGGAGAAGGCTATCCCTCAAGAGAGGAGGGATTCCAGGTCGGACCGATATAACAACGCCCGTCCGAGAAGAGATTTCATAGGGCAATCTGTGGCGACAAACGCCCAGGCTGTCGGCGCTGTATTCCGAGAACCGGTGCATAGGGTGCTAGAAAAGATCAAGAACGAACCGTATTTCAGGTGGCCGAGTAAGATGTCGAGAAACCCCGAGAAGCATAATCAGGACCGCTACTGCCAATATCACCGAGACCACGGGCATGCTACGGAGGACTGCAGGAACCTCTAGAATTATCTGGATCAGTTAGTCCGAGAGGGGAGGCTGAAGCATCTCTTGCACCATTCCAGCGGCCAGCATGGCCAAACCTACCATGAGCCACGAAGGGACACAGCCATGGGACAGCCCGCTGGAACGATCAATGTGATCTTGGCTGCGCCAGGAAGAACAGGCATGCGCCCCTCGCGGGTGCTGTCCATAGCCCCGATGACAACCGGGGAGTCCCAGTCAAAGCCAAAGAGGGCCAGAAGAGGCTGTCACCCGACCCTAACTTTTTCCGAGCAGGACAAGGACGGAACCACCCAACCCCACGACGACGCTTTGGTCATCACTCTCAGAATTGGGGGCTATGACGTCAAAAGGGTGATGGTGGATGGTGGCAGCGTGGCGGAGGTCATGTACCCCAACCTCTACCTCTATAAGGGGCTGGGGCTAAAGCCCGAGGACTTGTCGCCCTACAGCTCCCCCCTGATGAGCTTCGATGGGAAGCTGGTCACCCTGGAGGGCATGATCAGGCTGCCCATCCAGACCGGCCCGGAAGTAGTAGAGGTGGACTTTACTGTGGTGAACACGTATTCCCCCTACACTGCCATTGTGGGAAGGCCTTGGCTCCACACCTTAGGAGGTGTCGCCTCTTCCTTGCACCAGAAAGTGAAATTCCCGTCTGGAGACCGAATCCTCGAGATCCAAGGGTGCCAGTCAACGGCAAGGCGGTGTATGGTCGCGGCCACCTCACGCCCGCAAGATACGGAGCCCTCGACCACCATGGCCAAAAACTTATAGCAGCTAACCGCCTCGGTGGCACCAGCTGACACGGCCGCCGAGGAAGCAAGGCTCGAAGGCCTAGAGAAAGTGGTCATCGACGACGACCAGGAGAGATTTTTTCAAGTCGGAACCCAACTGCCTCCCCGAGAGAAGGAGAAGTTGCTTGAGTTTCTCAAGAGTAACCTGGACGTGTTTACATGCGACCCTTGCGATGCCCTAGGGATTGACCCATCCTTCATCTGTCACCGCCTTAACGTCAACCCCTCGGTGATCCCCAGGAAGCAACCACCCCGACGCCCGTCAAAGGAGCACGCCGAGGCAGTTAAGGAAGAGGTCAATAAACTCAAGCGCGCGGGCGCTATTAAAGAAGTATTCTACCCCAAGTGGTTAGCCAACACTGTGGTGGTCAAGAAGAAGAGTGGGAAATTGAAGGTTTGCGTGGACTTCACGGACCTGAATAAAGCCTGCCCGAAGGACCCCTTCCCAATGCCACGAATAGACCAACTGGTGGACGCAACCGCAGGCCATCCTCAGATGAGCTTCCTAGACGCCTTTCAAGGCTACCACCAGATCCCGTTAGCCTTAGAGGATCAGGAGAAAATGGCCTTCGTGATGCCCATCGGAAACTACCACTACAAGGTGATGCCATTCGGCTTGAAGAACACTGGATCTACTTATCAGAGAATGATGACGAGAATGTTCGAGCCGTTGTTGGGCAAGAACATTGAGATCTATGTTGACGATATGGTGGTAAAGAGCAGATTGGTGTCCGAGCATCTGCGGGACCTCAGCTGTATATTCGACGTCCTCAGAAAGCACAGGCTGCAACTAAATGCATCCAAGTGCTCGTTTGGCGTAGGATCGGGCAAGTTCCTGGGCTACATCATCACCCACAGGGGGATCGAGGTCGACCTCGACCAAATCAGAGCTATCCAAAACCTAAGGCCTCCACAAAACCCCAAAGAGATCCAGAGGCTTGCTAGGATGATTGTGGCCCTAAATCGATTCATTTCCAGGTCGGCCGACCGCTGCAGGCCGTTCTACCTCCTACTCAACAAGTGGAAGGTATTTGAGTGGTCCGAGGAATGTGCCACGGCTTTCCAACAGCTTAAGGATTACCTGGCCTGGCCACCCATCATGTCTAAACCAGAGGCCGACGAGATCCTATACGCATACATTGCTGTGGCGAACCATGCTGTGAGCCTAGTGCTGATACGAGACGACGGTGGCGTCCAAAAATCGGTCTACTACATTAGTAAGTCATTGCACAAAGCCGAGATCAAGTACTTACCCTTGGAGAAAGCCATACTTGCCGTGGTCCATGCCACGTGAAAGCTGCCTCATTATTTCCAGGCCCACACGGTGGTCGTCTTAAGCCAACTACCCTTGAAGTCCATACTTCGGGCCGCTGACTACACGGAAAGAATCGCAAAGTGGAATACTATCCTGGGAGCCTTTGACGTTAAATACATGCCTCGGACTGCCATAAAGGGCCAGGTTCTGGCAGACTTAATGGCGGAGTTCGCTGAGCCAACTATAGAAGTGGGAACCGAGGGAAGGATCGCTGACAAAAGGCCAGTTGAGGCGGTCTCTGTCCCGAGGCCACCATGCTGGAAAGTATATGTTGATGGCGCGGCAAACCAGAGAGGGTTGGGAGTAAGACTAGTCTTAGTGTCCCCTGAAGATCATGTCATAGAGAAATCCCTCAGACTCGGATTCCCGGCCACAAACAACGAGGCCGAGTACGAGGCATTATTACAAGGTATGGCCATGGTACAGAAGATGGGAGGAAAGTCAGTGGAGATGTTCTCAGACTCGAGACTGGTATTAGGACAGGTAAAGGGAGAGATGGAGGCCCGAGATCCGAGAATGCAAGAATACCTAAGCCAAGTCAAGCGCTTACAGTCGAATTTTGACCCTTTCAGTCTGTCTCATATCCCCAGGGGTGGGAATAGCCATGCTGATTCATTAGCCACGCTCGCAACTTCCTCGGCAGACGGTCTACCTCGGACCATACTTGTCGAGCACTTGGAGAGGGTGAGCGAGGCGACTAAGGAAGCGATCCCCGTCCTTAGGGCCGAAGTGGGTCCCAGCTGGATGGACCCCATTGTGAGATTCCTCAAAGATGATATCCTACCCCAAGACAAGTTAGAGGCTGAGAAAGTACGAAGAAAAGCTCCTCGGTTCTGGTTGTCCGAGGACCACAAACTATACAGGTGCTCCTACTCAGGGCCGTACCTGCTATACGTCCACCCCGAAGCAGCAGAATTACTGCTCGAAGAGCTGCACGAGGGAATCTGCGGCAGCCACACAGGGGGGAGGTCCTTGTCTTACCAAGCCGTCACACAGGGATACTGGTGGCCGGGGATGCAGCAAGAGGCCCAAGACTATGTCAAGAGGTGTGACCAATGCCAAAGGTTCACCCCCAATATCCATCAGCCAAGAGGGGTCCTTAATCCCTTGTCCAGTCCGTGGCTGTTCGCCCAATGGGGCTTGGACATTGTAGGACCATTTCCCAGAGCGCCAGGGAATAAGAAGTATCTGTTGGTGGCCACGGACTACTTTACCAAATGGGTCGAGGCCGAGCCATTGGCCAACATCAGGGACGTGGACGCAAAGAAATTCCTTTGGAGGAACATTGTGACGCGATTCAGGGTCCCCCACACCCTTGTCTCGGATAATGGACTCTAATTTGATAGTAAGGCCTTCAGGAGGTACTGTCATAAGCTTGGTATCACAAATAGATACTCAACGCCCGCCTACCTTCAGGGAAACAGCCAAGCCGAGGCCGTCAACAAGGTCATCGTCAGCGGGCTTAAAAAGAGACTTGACGACGCTAAGGGGAGATGGGTAGAGGAGCTGCCCCACGTACTCTGGACATACCGGACCACGCCCCGGCGATCAACGGGGGAAATACCTTTCGCCTTAACTTATGGTGTCGAGGCAGTGATCCCCCTAGAAACAAGCTTCCCGACACTAAGGACAAGCTCTTTCACCCCAGGCAGCAACGATGAACTGCTGGGGAGGAGCCTGGACCTAATAGATGAACGAAGGGAACGAACGATGATCCAGCTGGCCTATTACCAACAAAAGCTTAAGCAGGGGTATGATACCAATGTGAGGCTCAGACCACTAACACCGGGGGACCTGGTGCTGAGAAAAATCGTAGGGGCTGTTAAGAACCCTTCTTGGGGAAAGCTGGGACCCAACTGGGAGGGGCCCTACCGAATTATGTCAGTGGCGGGGATAGGTGCGTACTACTTAGAAAATCTAGACGAAAAACCTGTACCTCGTCCGTGGAATGTAAATAACCTGAAAAGGTATTATTATTAATGAAGAAGCCTTTTTGGATTCAAATGCTTACCCTATTATGACTATGTATCTCGCGTTCTGACGACAAGACTAAATGTTAGACAGAACCAAGGCATTGCATGGTCCTCGGACCCAATCCTATGGGGAAACTAACTACTTCGAGATATCCTAAGTGTTAGACAGAACCAAGGCATTGCATGGTCCTCGGACTCAATCCTATGGGGAAACTAACTACTTCGAGATATCCTGAGTATTAGACAGAACCAAGGCATTGCATGGTCCTCGGACTCAATCATATGGGGAAACTAACTACTTCCAAAAATATCTTAAGTGTTAGACAGAACCAAGGCATTACATGGTCCTCGGACTCAAGCCTATGGGGAAACTAACTACTTCAAAATATCCTAAGTGTTAGACAGAACCAAGGCATTGCATAGTCCTCGGACTCAAGCTTATGGGGAAACTAACTACTTCAAAATATCCTAAGTATTAGACAGAACCAGGGCATTGCATGATCCTCGGACTCAAGCCTATGGGGAAACTAACTACTTCAAAATATCCTAAGTTAGGAAAGGATCAAAACCCTAACTAACCCTTGGGACATAAGGGGACTGCCCACGCATACATTCTTTCCCCTTTTCATTGTTACTGGCGCAATTGGCCGACATATAATTCAAGCTAAAATCGTGCAAATAAAAAGAAAAGAGAGGAAACAGGCAGTGTGTAAACAAATATGCAACTAAAATAAATAAAAAGGGGAATTAAACTCCCATTACAACAAAGTGTCCATAGAAGTTGCGTGGCAAGAGCCACCTTACGTAAAAATAAAAAGAGAGAAGAATAACAAAATAAAATAAAATGACATAAAAGCATAGACAAAGGTCAAGCAAGCGGCAAAAGCGGGTTAAATCGAGATGCTAGGGAATCTACTCCTTCTGCTCAGGCTGGACAGGGCCAACCTCTGAGTCCTCCGAGCCCTGGCCTAAGGGGACAGCCTGCAAGGGTACGGCGAGAATGGCTGCTTCCTCGATGGTGGGGATTTGAGCATCGGATGGGGCCTCCGCTACCTCTTGGGGCACCTCCTCGCTCGAATTTTCCCTTAGTTCAGCAGCCCCCACCTCCTTAATAATCTCCCTAGCCTTAGCGCCATCAGGGGCGGCCTCGCGGATAGCAGGGGGGGTAGTACACGCTCTCCGCCTTCCACAGGTCGGATGTGGCCTCCACCCCAGCTTGCTTGAAGGCCTCAGCCCAGAGCTGGGAGCAGTATCGCCTGCATACCCCCGGAACTTGAGCTTTGTAGAGGGCCTCTACCTCAGCCACCCCATCAGCGTAGGCTGTAGTCTCGGCCTCCTCCTTGGCAGTCAGGGCCATCTCCCTGCCAAGATCCACCTCAACCTTAGCCCGCCGAGCCTCGTCTCTGGCCCACTCTGCCTCCCTCTGGGCCCCCTCGGCCACAGTCACCTTAGCCTGCAGATCTGCGATCAGATCCCTCGCGATCTGCAGCTGCTCCTCCGCCTCGCCCAGGCGCCTTGTCTGCTCCTTGGCCTGGTTCTGGGCACCCTCAAGACCAGACTTTGCACTGTCCCGAGCCCTGGTCATCGCCTTCAAGTCCTCTCGGGCCTTGGCGTGGTTAGCCTCGGAGTTCTTCAGAGTCTGAGTAGCCTGAAACCGCCTATTACGCTCCTGGTCGAGGGCCTTCCCCTGGTCGTTGGCTGCCTCCTCCAACCTATAGACGGCCTGGACAGCCTGCCAGAGCAGCCAATGCACTATGAGCCCAACTCAGAAAGGGAGAGGGGGAAGGGAAAAGGAAAAGAAAGGGAAGGGAGTCGAAATTATAGTCCTTACCATCCCCATATATCACTTAAGGCTGAGGAAGACCTGCTTGCTCCTTAAAGAGTTCAGCTCGACTATGTCCGCTGGGAGCAACAGGCACCTCTCTAGCGCATCGGCCATGTGCGCGCCTTTGCCCTCATTGAAGTCTCTGAGGGAGGCGTCATCCCTCAAGGGCTCC
Organism: Quercus suber; assembly: GCF_002906115.3. NCBI lineage: Eukaryota > Viridiplantae > Streptophyta > Magnoliopsida > Fagales > Fagaceae > Quercus > Quercus suber. The sequence goes on from NW_027070064.1 coordinate 85,959, forward strand.
CTATGGAGCATTAGGGCTGGGAGCCAGGCCAGAGCCTCGGACGAGGTGTCAACGACCTGACTGTCCTGGCTCTTACCGCCTATCTTAAGCTGCTTGGACGGCCGCAGAGTATTGTCCTCCTCTTGCGAGGACACCGACTTATCCTCCATAGGCCTTTTGCCCTTATCCTTCTTCTTCTTGGGGTCGACAAGCACGGACCCAGAAGGCAGGCTCATCTGTGAAGGAGGGGGAGGAGGAGGGGGAAGCTTCTGCTAGGCGGAAGTCGACCTGGTCTTGGGAGGAGGAAAGGGAACCTTTTGTTGGGACTTCCCCGGTTGGCCTTCAATCAGGTCCAACAGACTGGTGTGGGGTTTTCTCTTGTAACCCTCGTTGGCTGAGGAGGGGCTTCTGAAGCAAGGAGGTCTGCTTTAGTCAAACAAAGGTCGCCCAAGTCCCCGAGAGGGTCTTCAGACTGATCAAACTGGGCAAAAATGTCGAACGCGTCCTCCTCCCTCTTTGGAGCCTCATCGGCAGCCTCGGCGGATACTTAGGAAAAAGAAGGAACGGCTACAGTAACAACTTCTAGTTCGGAGGGCTCCTCGGGGAACTGAAATCCGTCCTCGGTCACAGTAATTTTCTGAAGCCGAGGATCGTTGGCTCGGATCACGTGCTTCGGAACCAAGAATGATTTCTGGACAGGAGTATACCCCAAGATTTTATGGGCGGCCTTAACTTGATTGTCGTCCTCGTTTATATAAACCGACGCCCTCAGCACCTTCTGCAAATCTTCCCGGTTGACCAGGTGGAAGTGGTGCTCGAAAGCGTGCGGGTCTGCAAGGGGAAACACCACCACATTAGTAAAAAAAGGGGGGGGGGGGGGAAGAAAAGAGACAAGAGAACTTGAAACCCCTCCTACTCCCACTACCCCACCTGGCATTCCCTCTATTGTTGGGCAGTGAAGGCCATCGTGCCACTCCCCTGACACGATGAGGAAATCCTCATTTAGCCCCTTGCTGGACTCAGGGAGGCACTAGATGAGCCGCACCTTGTCATCCCTCGTCTTTAGATAATAAGACTTGCCCTTAAGGAGCTGAAGGTTGTAGCACCAGTTCACGTCATGGTGGGTCAACCTTAACCCCAGCTTCTCGTTCAGGGCGTCCACACAGCCCAAAATCCTAAAGACGTTTATTCCACACTGGGTAGGGGCCAACCGGAAGTGCGTGAGGTAGTCCTTTATCACCGGCCCCATAGGGATCCTCATCCCCCCTTCGAGGAAGGCGACAATGGGAATTACCACTTCGCTCTCCTACCTTTACAAGAGCCAATCCCCATCCTCACAATATCTCAGACCTACATCACCGGGAATCCTATAGTCGGCAATGAATTTCTCCATCACCTCCTCAGTGTATACGTATTTTTTAAACCTACCCATCCCAGTTGACACCTAAAGGAACTAAGAAAGAACAGGTGAAGAAGAAGAAGGGGTAAAGAGGAAGAGAGCTCAGAGAGGGATAGAGCGACTTACTAGGAAAAGGAGGAGCTCCTCGGACAGACTTTTTGTGCTGGAGATGTAAGTGAGAGTGTGGCTGAACTCAGGAAGGACGCGCGAGAATTCTTGATTGCAAATAAAAAACAGGAAGAAGCGGTTTGAGTGGGTATTTATACCCCAAATCGAAGAGCCATGCAGGTTTTCCCGCCCATAAATGCAAGACAAACCTCCACCATTGGATTGGTAACGCCTCATTAAACGTGGGGAGCACAGAGCCGCCTGAATTTAATGATGGGCACGTTACACGCCTCGAAACGTCACCAACGCGCCTTGGGCAGATGAATAGACCCCAGTGCTGATGGGGAGTAGGGCTCGACTAGGCACGGAGCAGGCCCGAGGATGTCAAAATCCTTCTCCCCGCCCGAGGATGCGTGTAGCAAGATTTTGAGGGGCTATTGTGGGGCCAGAAAATCAGGTAGCCTCGGCCCACTCCAAGCCAGGCCCAAGGGCCCGCGCCAAGGATGCATGAGGGGTCCAAGGATGAAAGCACCAGGGCCGACCCCCGAGGAACATATCCGAGGAGAGCCCCGTCCTCGGGCGTCCAAGACCTCAGAAGAACGCAAGCACCATCCCACCAAAGGGGACTTCTTGAATATCCGTGGAGGAGAGGGTCCAGTGCCACGTGTCGGTGACGGGAGCACGGCGAAGGAACAAGCCTTAGGCAAGCTGTCACCTCTGCATTGAATGCCCTCAACTAACGTCCTGGCCGCATTAATGAGAACAGGACTGCTGAACAGCGCCGCCTTGGGTGCTGCAACCCACTGGAGGAACAGGGATGCGGCTGATGGGACAGGCTCTCAAGTGGTAGCCTGATTGATCGACAAATGGAGGGTTAGGATCAGTTTGGAGGGGTATATAACGTAGGGAGTCTCTCCTGAAAGGGGGAGGAAGGATGGGCATTAAGGAGTTCTGTAATGACCCATGCCCTCTAGAACCTTTGTAATGAATCTTAAAAGAAATAATAAGAACATCAAACTTCGGAAGACCAGTCCGAGGAGCATCATTGTGCATCCCAATCCATGTTCAAGTTGATAAAGTCACATGCAACCATGCAGGGCAGTCGTACCCCTTACTAAGGCCTATTTCTTGAGCCCACACTCTATAAATTCATTGAAGGGCAAGCTAGGCTTGGGTCCACTCTCTCAATCTGAAGAAGTGTCCCAAATCCGGTCCCTACAATATATATATGCACAATATTTAAATCTAAAACGTATGATAAGCAAAAGGTTGAACCATTTTAGTTATAAAATTCCTTGACTTGATTAATATCTTCCGCAATATATATATATATATATATATTAAATCCAAAACCTTAGGATTTTTCATGATCAAAATCTATCCGCCAATTAATTGATATGAACCAAAAAAAAAAAAAAAAAAAGAGATAAGTAGAAAATATTTATTCTAATGAGATATCCCTATATATATATATATATAATTTGAAAAGTATGTGACAAAAAAAAAAAAAAAGGTGAAAAAAATTAAAATAAAACTGACTTTTGGCCTTCTTTCCAAAACTTTTGGACTTTCGTTGTAAATCTTATGACTTATATATATATATTCATTAGTCTTTCTTTTTTCTTTTTTCTTTTTTCTTTTTTTAATTAAAAAATCATTAATTTCGTTGCCTCTTTAGGATTCCTCGCAATAACTCATCACAATTTAAAGTTTCTTCTTTCTTCTTCTATAATTATTAGCCCCCACAGTGTCCAACTTACTCAAGCCTTTGTGTCTCTTCATTTTATTTGTTAAAATTTCTTCTTCCCAATTTTACAACTATATATGATTATATATAAATTTAAAAGCAAGTAACAAAAGCAAAAGAAAGTAAAATTAAATCGACTTTTGGAATTCTTTTCTTATTGTAATACACTTAATTACGGGAAGAAAATTGGTTGTTTTGTTTTGTATTTTCTCATATCAAAATACAAAGTGACGACAAAAAAAAAGATTTTTTTTCTCTCATTTTAAGGATTTTTATGTAAAAATTGGCAATTATGTATAAAAATAAGCTTTAAAGAAAAAAAAATTATAATTATATTATTTTTTTCAAAAACAATAATTATATTAGTTATAATTGAGGGAAGAGAAGTTGTGACATTTGGACTTATTTTTATATTGTGATGCTTTTAATTATACATTCAAACACACATTTATTTAGAAGTGTGGGGGGAAAAGGGCTCAGCCCAACATAGTGGGCCGAGAGCCCATATGAGAGCTATTGTGCGACTGAGAAGAATGAGATGGTAAGGCCAGGGCCCATCTGGAAGTGGGACCCTCAGAAGGAAGAATGATTACAATCCGAAGAGGATATCTCCTGTCCGAAGAGGTTATAATCCTCTGACGCAAATATTATAAATCAATTGATTATGTAAAAGGTCAAAATGACCTTCCGAGGACTCCACCTGATCAAGATAAGCTCTGAGTATGATGGGAAACGATAAGGATGGAGAAATATCTAAAGGGAAAGCTGCTACCGCCGTATTTAATACTCTGCAGCAACTTTTCTAGCCGCATTTATGTGGAGAATACCCCTGAATAGTGCATCCTAACCTACCGCCACTCACACAGAGCTAAAGAAGATACTTGACGTGACACGTACTCAAGTAAACTCATGGATGAGGAACAAGTGGACGATGGAGATGAAGAGAAGGGGGGGTTATATAAGGGAAAGAGGCTCCTAACGAAAAGGGGGGAAAAAAGAATATAGAAGAAGAGAGAATTGGACTGTAACCCTAAGATCTTTGTTCATCAGATAATCAATAATATAGCTCTTCAAATATTCACTCTTTACGTGTAGTTTCATGTTAGTTTGTGCTTGAAAGTTGTGATTCGTTGTTGTTAATCCCATACTTAACCTAGCTCTTTCACCCATACTCTACAAATTAATTGTTTTGGGCTTGGACCACAAATCCCAACCTTACAATAAGTATTTATTCTATAATTAAATGAATATAAATTAGCAATAACTTTTGAAAATGTGTCAAATATGTAAGATGTGTACAAATCGTTTTTGGCCATATGGAGTTATTAGCTTACATCATTCTAAAAGATGATGTGTCATTGTGATATGTATTGTCTAAGGGACGTGTCACCATTTTGTGTATCCACTAGCTATAGAGATCTAACTTTTATAATATACTAGATGATATCTAGTGCGATGCGTGGATACTTTACAATTTCATTTGAACTAGTTTCTTGATATTCTTTTTGTAAAATTAGCTTCAATTATATTAAACTAGTATGTATCCCTGTGCTACCGCATGGGAATTGATATATTATTAATTATGAGTTTATTCATATTTAAAAGGTTCAGTTAAGTCTAAATTCATATTATTAACAAGAAAATTTCATTAACAAAATTTAGCAGTATATATATTTTACACAGAAAGATGAACCTTGGTGACAATATTTATCCAAAAAATCTATTTACGCTTTTGAATCTTCAATCTCTATTGGTGATTGAAATTTTCGTAGCTTAAAAAATTTTATAAAAAAAAAAAAAAACCCTCAGAGTTGTACTCATTTTGTAGTTTTATGATGGGTTATTTTGTAACATGATGAGCATTTGTGTGAAGAAAAAACCTCTAAAGTTCCTTGGCCGATAAAAGAAATGCTCTCCAATCTCTTTTTATAGAGAGATGTGTTTGTGCATGTTTTTATACATCCTTCATAGTTGTATTATCATGAAGCAAATCCAATGGATTTAAATTGGTACTACCGATTCCCAAAGCATGAGTGTTTAATGTGTTATTAATTTCATCTCATTGGCTTCTACACATGACAGCAAAATTAAAAATAATTAAATTGTACACGTGTATAGTAAAATTGGACTCCAATTTCAGATTCTAATTGAACAATTGGAATGATAATATATGATAGTAACAACAATAGGAAAATTCAAATAAAATTTTGGATTAAATTGTAACAGTCTGAATAAAAAATTCCAATAGAAAGATTGGGTGGAGTGATCCACTCCAAAAAGGCAACCAAACTTGCGTAACTATAGAATAATAAATCTCTCTCTGAAAAATTTACATTGTTCATAACTTTTACCTTCACTGAAAATTTTAAAAACATAGTGACTCACATCTGCCATCTAGACATCCATAGCCAGGTCCTCTCCAATTCGTATGAGATTCCATTGATCACTAAGTTCCTTTGCAGCCTGCAAAAAGTATCATTCATCGGTCCACAGCAGTGCTTTCTTCATTGTTATAGGTGTCAAACCTGAACAAAAAGCCAAATATAAGGATAGTGAATTTTAGGCATAATGTGCATCTAATCACATATTAGTAATTTATAACAGATGTAAAGATGCAAACTTTGTAAGTGAATAGTAAACAAAACTTAGTGTCAGAACCAAGAAGAAAATACTTTAATCCGAAACTCAGTGCAAATGTAAAGATGCAAACTTTGTAAGCAATTTATAACAAATATGCAAACTCTAGCTTTGCTATCTTTTTGGAAATTATGCAATGTACCCAAACCAAGTTCTTATCATCGATATTAATCTCTTTGGTTTTCACGTTTGACTGCAAAATCAAGAAAAAACTTAATTAGCACAGTAACTCACTTAACTTGATACATAGGAGTGGTTTTAATGAGAATGAGCCCACATACATTTAGCCACATGTTGCAAAATTCAACTTCAATTTCACCGATATTAATCTCTTTGGTTTTCATGTTTGACAGCAAAATCAAGAAAAAACTTAATTAGTACAGTAACTCACTTTACCCGATACATAGAAGTGGTTTTAATAAGAATGAGCCCACATACATTTAGCCACATGATGCAAAATTCAACTTCAATTTCACCGATATTAATCTCTTTGGTTTTTACGTTTGACTGCAAAATCAAGAAAAAACTTAATTGGCATAATAACTCACTTGATCCGATACCTAGAAGTAGTTTTAATGAGAATGGGCCCACATACATTTAGCCACATGATGCAAAATTCAACTTCAATTTTAGATTCTAGACGCATGGCACAAAATTAGAACTTTAATTAGGAATTCTAATTTGGTGTGTACACGTGGCACACAATTAGAGTTCTAATTTGGAATTCAATTTCACACTCTCTCTGCTTCACCTATTATTATATATATAGATAAGTAAAAAAAGGGGGAAAAGAAAAAAGAAACAATCTTCATAGTCCAGAAGGAAGATATGCAATAGAGTCCAACATGAAGATTTTTTTTTTTGTTTAACCACAACCATCTTTATAATGAAAATGAAATGGTGAAATTTGACCATTTTGTTCAACTTATTAACAAAACCGTAATGATTCATCTATAATGAGTTTTCAGCCTCATTGAAGCTTCCAATATACAATATTTATGGCCAAATATAGTTAGAAATATATCCTTTGCCACTAATACCAAGTCTTACATACCAAGAATTAATATTGAAAAAAAGTCCCACACATAAGGGTCATTTTCGCCATCATTAGCCTTCAATCAAAGTGATGCAAATATGTCATCAATTATTTAAGAATTGCCCTTTTGGTAATCAAACACAATAGTTAAGACTTCAAAGAAAATTTTGAAAAGAAACTGTGTGAATTTTCATTCATAGATGAACTTTATTGCAATCATGTTCAAAGTAGGATAACTAATAAATTCTTACAGAATTTCATTTAGTGAAGAGAAGCAGCATTAGTGACCAAATTTGGTAGTAATTTTTTCAAAAATATTCAAAGAATGTCATATGCTAAGTTGTAGCTAGTTCTAATTTGAGCTGATTCATCATTTGGAACTATATAAAATAAATTAAGAATCATTAGTTGCAATTATTGTTTGGGCTACTTACCTTCAATGAAAAGGCATGCCAATTCTCCATCTTCAGTAACACTTTACACACCATAGATATAGGTGCAAACAATGGGATTACTGGAAATCTGTTATGAGTAGAAAAGCTCTTTGGAAACCACAATCTGTTAAAGGATGAAGCTCAAGGTTATAAAGCAGTTTGCAGTTGTAGTAAATAAAAGCAAGAAACAGAGATGCTACAAGTCGTATTGTATAAGTAGTTTTAAAAGCTACAAGTCGTTTGATGTAATACTGATGTAATTAGTTAGTTTACACTGGACACGTGTTAGTTCTATATTGGTAGATTGATTAGTTAGTTAGTTTGTTAGTAGTTTGTTAGATTTTCCCGCCTACTCTTACTGTATATAAGGAACAGAGTTGTGTAATTATTTAATACACAGAATCATTCACATACAATTCTCTCTCCCTTTGGTTTCCTTGAGTTCCACCATTGTTAAAGGTGTATGTGCTTGAATTCTAACACGGTATCAGAGTTGAACTAGTTGAGAGCATCAATTTGGTATTCTTTGAATTCACTAGTTCGATCTCTTACTTGTGATTTTACTTTCAGAGCTTTAGTTTCAGGTCAAGTATAAAATTTCTTCTCTGTTTTTCTCTTGATTCTTGCACTCTTTTCCTTTGATTTGACCAGTGAAATTCATTGTTGATTCTTGTGGTGAAAGCCTTAGGATTACTACAATTGCTTGTTCCTTTGTTGATTTGGTTTAGAGTTTGTGAATCTTGATTGTAGTATATCAATCTTGATTGGTTAGCTAGAATCTGAGTTTGTAGTTATGGGTGATAATACATCAAGCACCTCTATTCCAATTGCTCCAGCTATTCAACCATGGGAAAATTCCTCCAGTCCTTATTTCTTGTCTAATAGTGACAATCCTAGTGTTTCCCTTGTTGTTCAACACCTCACTGAAGAGAATTATAGCCCTTAGAGTAGAGCTGTTCTCATTGCTTTGGATGCTAAAACCAAATTAGGCTTCATTGATGGTTCTATACCAAAGCCTCAGTCCATTGATCACCCTTGTTAAGTTGCTTAGTGTAAGTGCAATAGCATTGATCTTGCTTGGTTGTTTAATTCCATTTCAAAGGATTTGCAACCTAGTGTGGTTTATTTCAAGACCGCAAGGGAGGTCTAGCTTGATTTGCAGCATAGGTTGTCACAAGGGAATGGTCCTCGTATTTTTGAGTTGAAAAAGGAGGTTTGTTCTTTGGCTTAAGAAGATTTGACCATCAATGGTTACTATACCAAGTTTAAGGGACTGTGGCAAGAACTCTCAAAATATAGGACCTGTTCCTGTGGTCATCAAGCAGAAGAATGTGTCATGTCTCTTCTAATGGGTCTCAATGACACCTATGCATTAGTGAGAGGACAAATTCTGCTAATGGACCCCATTCCCTTTTTGAGCAAAGTCTTCTCTCTTTTGCTCCAGGATGAAAAACAAAGGAAATTGGAAAAAAGACTAAACACTAAATCCTCATCTTTGGCAATAAAAAACAATGCTTCTTCCACTAAAGGATTCAATAAGTGTAATCAGGTAGACCCCAATGTACTCATTGTGGGATTTGAGGCCATGTAGTTGAAAAATGCTACAAATTGCATGGTGTACATAACACCACTAAGGCATGGGAGAATGCATAAAGCGGTTGAATCTAGACCTTACACGTGAAGTGGCTGTGTGCAAGGGGAGAGGAAGCATTGGCTAAGGTATTTTGTCTTGGTTTATGCTAAAGGCGTGATTGCCTTGGGAAGGAAGTAAGATTTGCACCTAACATGGTACTCAAGCACTCACAAAAAGGAAAATAGTGACTTTCTAAGATCAGAGGCTATGAGGACACCCCTTATTGGTTGAATGTATGATAGGTCACCTCAGAGACATGTGTATCAATCACAGTACTCCTAATGTCCCTCTCAATGTCCAAGACTTGTCTCCTAAGCAACGGCAAAGTCACCTATGGGTCCTAGTGCCACATTGGCACAATTCTTATCACCTAGTCAGTAGATAATATCACAGCTGTGAAAAGGTCCAAAATAGAAAATGATGACTTGATGCCTGTCCTTGTAATTAGCCATATTCCTCAGAGTATAAGAGGGACATGCAGTTGTGCTATTAGGGCAAGAACCTAAGTAGATATTTTGAGAAGAGAGTAGAGAGTTGATAGGAAAGAAAGACAACCTGATTGTAAGAAATTGGTCTTTTTTTTACACATAATACAAGTAGAGCATAGCAAGAATGTTACCTTCTTGCTCGAACCATGGTTTTTTATCCCTTCTTTAGAGTTTTCCACGTACATCCTATGTTTCTTTAGTAATCAGTTTCTTCTTTTTGTTTAAATATGTGTCTTTTCATGTCCTATCATCACTTTCTTTTTCTTGTTCGAGTGTCATGTCAAAGCCAGCATCTTTTTAAGCTTTTTCATGTAGATGTATTGTTAGATAACTTATTTCACTTCTCGATATAAGCTCAAATCTAACTTGCACATAAACATGGTTACTCACCTGACTATAAGTTTAAGAAAATAGGTCAACAAGGTGGAAGTTCTTTTGCCAACACTGTTTCTGTTACTAATAATTCTAAGGAGAATGTGAACCTTACTCGAGCAGAATATCAACAACTCCCTAGTTTGTTGAATTCTTAAGCTCATTTTGGTACACAAACACCACAAGAGTCCACTTCTGATCCCCATCAAGCTACTACCATCATTGCTCAGTCGTCACTAGGTCTTCAAGGGCATAACATGTCAGGTAAATGGTCTTCCCCTCAATTTCCAAAATTACCTTTTCATTCCTTAGAGTATTCTGTGTTTTCTTCTCATGTTAATACTTCACATATCACATCCAATGACTAGATTTTAGATAGTGGAGCCACTGATCATATGGTTCACTCACTTAAATTTTTTACATCTATCACATCTGTTGTTCAAATCTCTATTAGATTGCCTAATGGAGATGTTGCCAAAGTTACTCGCATTGGAACTGTTCAATTGTCTTCTATTCTAATCTTAGAGAATGTGCTTTGTATTCCCACGTTTTCCTTTAATCTTGTCTCCATCAGTAAACTGACCCAATTTCCATTTTTTTGTTGCATTTTTTTTTTTTTTTACATTATTGCTTTATTCAGGACTTGCAACCTTGGAAGGTGATTGGGTTGGGTAAAAGCCAAGGAGGCCTCTACACTCTACATTCTACATCTTCTGCCACTCTTCCAAAATCTATAATAAACATCATTTCCAACTTATCCTCTCTTAGTTTAGGTGGTTCTACAAATGCTTGTACTGCTGCATCCGTCATAGATGATTCCAACCTTTGGCATTGTAGGTTATGACATCCTTCTGCACAAAGACTAACTTTGTTGCATTCTATTGTACCTGATGCTATTTCTTGCAACAATAATAATACTTTTTATTGTACTATATGCCTTCTTGCCAAGCAGAAGAGATTACCTTTTCCCACTTCCACACACACCTCTTCTTCTGGTTTTGATTTAGTGCATGTTGATATCTAGGGTCCTTACTCTACTCCTTTTTTAAATGGCTCAAGGTACTTTCTTACCATTATGGATGACTATAGTAGGTGCACCTGGGTTTTTATGTTATCACAAAAGTCTGATGCATCTTCTCTAATTCAATCTTTTTACAATATGGCGCTTACTTAGTTTCACTCTACCATTAAAGCAATTAGATCTGATAATGGTCATGAATTTTCTTTATAGTCTTTTTATAGTTCTAAGGAGATTATTCACCAATTATCTTGTGTAGAAACCCCTCAACAAAAATCCACTGTTGAAAGGAAACACCAACACCTTCTTAGTGTGGCTGGGGCCTTAAGATTTCAAGCTAATTTGCCTTTAAAAGTTTGGGGTGATTGTGTTCTTACTGCCACTTATCTCATCATTAGAATTACTAGTCCCTTATTAGACAATGTCACACCTTATGAGAAGTTGTTAGGCCATCCACCTACTTATACTCACCTTAGGGTGTTTGGTTGCCTTTGTTATGCTTCCACATTGAGCAGAAATAGATCTAAATTTGATCCTAGAGTAAGAGTTTGCATCAATCTTGGTTATCCACATGGTATTAAAGGTTACAAGTTGTATGATTTGGCCAACAGAACATGTTTCTTTTCTAAAGATGTCATTTTCACAGAAACTATTTTTCCTTTCAGATCTTGGTTTTCAAACACTATTCCACCTCCTTCTCCAGTTAATGATTCCATGTTTCCTTCTCAGCCTTGTGCTTTTGATCAATCTTCTCATCTTATTTCTGTTACTGCTTCTTTACCTACTGTTTCTGCTGAGTTTTCTCCAACTTTTAATATTTGTGATAATGTTGTACTGCTTGGTGAATTTCCTGATCTTGGTCATTCTGATACTTAACTTCCTGATACTTCACTCCCATCTGTTCCTCCACCTAAACCTCCTATTGTTGAGAATGCTATAACTCTTAAACATTCCTCTAGGATGCATAAACCTCCTACCTACCTTAGGGTTTATCACTGTAATCTTGTTTCTACTTTAGTCTTGGCCTCAGCTTCACTCCTCTCCTCATCTGACTCCAATGCTTCAAGTTCAAGTATCTTGTATCCTTTATCCTCTAAACTCTTTCTTGACAAACTGTCCACAACACATAAAGCTTTTTCTATTGCTTTGACTCTCTTATGACAAACTGTCCGCAACACATAAAGCTTTTTCTATTGCTTTGACCATTAATAAAGAACCTGAGTCCTATGCTCAAGCCCTTTTGGATCCTAGATGGCAAGCTGAGATAGAAGCTTTGCAAGCCAATAATACTTGGGTGATGACTTCTTTGCCTCCTGGTAAGGTTCCAATTGGTTGTAAATGGGTCTATAAAATTAAGCTTAAGGCAGATGGGTTTGTTAAGAGATATAAGGCCAGGTTAGTGGCCAAAGGGTACACACAAATTGAACGAATTGATTTTTATGAAACATTCTCCCTTGTTGTGAAATTTGTTACTGTCAGAACTTTGCTTGCTTTGGTTGTCGTTCAGGTTTGGCATCTATCTGAATTAGATGTCAACAATGCCTTTTTGCGTGGTGATTTACTTGAGGAGGTCTACATGGTTCCACCTCCTAGTTTTGGCAGCAAGGGGGAGGTATGCAAGCTCACAAAATCTTTGTATGGACTTAAGCAAGCTAGCAGATAGTGGTTTGCTAAGCTTTCTTCCACCATCATCAACCATGGTTTTGTTCAATCCAAATCTGACTATTTAGTGTTTACCAGAATTCAAAGAGGTTCTATCATCATCCTTTTGGTTTATGTTGATGATATTTTGATAGCTAGTAATGATGCGGATGCTGTCAATGTCTTCAAGCAGTTTCTAGATAACAAGTTTAAACTTAAAGACTTAGGTACTCTCAAGTACTTCTTAGGTCTTGAAGTTGCCAGAACAACTAAGGGTTTGTCCTTATGTCAGAGAAAATTTACTTTTGAGCTGTCGTCAAATACTGGTTTACTAGCTTGTAAGCCTTTAAATGTTCCTATGGATCAATCTCTCAAACTGAGTAGTGGAGTTGGAGATGATGTTCCCAATCCTTCATTGTAGAAAAGATTAATTGGGTAATTGTTATATCTGACTTTTACAAGACCAGACATTAGCTATTCAGTTCACAAGCTGAGTCAATTCATAAGTGCTCCCAAGTTGCCACATCTACAAGCTGCATACAAGATTCTTAAATACTTGAAGAAGACACTAGGACAAGGTCTCTTTCTATCTGCAGATTCAAAATTGCAATTGAAGTGTTATTATGATGCTGACTGAGCAGCATGTGTGGATACTAGAAGGTCTATCTTTGGTTTTTGTATCTTTTTAGATGAGTCCTTGATATCATGGAAGTGCAAGAAGCAGCAAGTAGTTTCCAGGTCTTTTGCTGAGTCTGAGTACAGCGCTATGGCTACTGTACTTATTGAGATAGTATGGTTAATTGCATTGCTTGATACGTTTGGTGTTCAACACAAACAACCAGCTGCACTTTATTGTGATAGCAAAGCAGCTCTCTTTATTTCTGCCAATCTAGTGTACCACGAGAGGACCAAACACATTGAGGTTGATTGTCACTTCATTTGGGAGAAAATCCATGATGGAGTGATCAAGACTTTTCGTGTTCCTACACGACATCAGTTGGCAGACTTATTCACAAAACCTCTAGCTCAAAGACAGTTCCTGTATCTCTTATCCAAGATGAACTTAATTAATATATACAGTTCGTCTTGAAAGGGAGTGTTAAAGGATGAAGCTCAAGGTTATAGAGCAGCTTGCAGTTGCAGTAGATAGAAAGTAAGAAACAGAGATGCTACAAGTCATATAGTATAAGTAGTTCTAAAAGCTACAAGTCGTTTGATGTAATACAGATGTAATTAGTTAGTTTACAGTGGACATGTGTTAGTTCTATATTGGTAGATTGATTAGTTAGTTAGTTTGTTAGTAGTTTGTTAGATTTTCCCACCTACTCTTATTGTATATAAGGAACAAAGCTTGCATAATTATTTAATACACAAAATCATTCACATACAATTCTCTCTCCCTTTGGTTTCCTTGAGTTCCACCATTGTTGAAGGTGTATGTGCTTGAACTCAAACACAATCAAACCAAGGAGAAGCCTATAAAGCCAAAAAAATTTGAGGAGGACAAAATTTCAAAAGCAACTTGTATTTATGAATGATCCAAATAGTTAATATAATATAATTAAGGTTCATGTCAAATATAAAATTTTTATTAAGCATAAGATAACTCATGCAAGTGACAAACATCTTTGGCTCTAGGAATTTCAAAGATTGCTCTTGGTCATTTGTCTTTTCTTAACTAGTATGACATATAAAAAAGGGGGGGAAATAGAGCTATTGAAAAAGATTTGTCCTATATAGCTATTGACACATTAGAGCTGCCAAGGAGCAATTTAACTATAGCGTTAAAAAACTCAAACAAAGGTTCTATTTTTTTCCTTGACAAGTTGACCGTTAATCTTTTGTGTTAGTCCTACCTTCTTGGAATCATTCAAAACATTAAAAGACAAAGAGAGAATACAATGATATCTTTTTGAGGTGCTACTTATTCATATTCCGTTTAGTTTTGGTTGGAAAATTTTTAGTGAAATTTTTTGAGGTGCTAACTTGATTTGCTCTATTGGAGACAAATTTTGGCAAAGCCTTCCCCTATCGAATCCCAAAGATTCTCAAAGAAGCTCATAGTTTGATTTTTTTTTTTTTTTTTTTTAAATTGAATGAGAAAGAGAAAAGCATAACATTTTAAACTTTTGGAGAAGGAGAGATAGAGAGATTTAGAAACCTGATAAAATTTTATTGATTTCTAAAGAAACAATATTGTGTGCATTAAATTTAAAGGGGAACTAAACAGTTAAGAGAGAAAGAGAGGTAATCTAGTTCAATGGTTTTTGCTAAAGCAATTAATAACCGGCATCTTTTCAAATTCTAAAAGGGTGTTAAAATTCCAATTTTTAAGAGAAGGTGAGATGAAAAGTCAGATGCAAAAGCTACTATAATAAAAAGCCACATGGAAAAATCTCATGCTTTTCCACATGAGATCTCTGTATATATATATATATATATATAAACTAGCATGCAACTCATGTTTACGCATAGGAATGATGAATTGTAGTGGTGCGATTGATATTAGCTTGAGTTATTAAACATATAGGACATCAATTCAACTAGGACATTTGGAGGTACTAAAATGGTTTTTCTTTTGCAATTTTCATGATATTGGTTATGTCAAGTTTCTCATTATATTGCTATCACATATATATTTTTAAAAATAACTATTGGATACTACATAGATAATATTAATTCACAATCACTAGTCATGGAATTCTACTAAATAGAACACAAAATAAAAAATAAAAATTGGTTCAATAGTACTTCCTAAATTGAATGGGGATAGCTTCATGAAATCATTCAGCTCAATTATAGTTTGTTACAACCAACCAATCTGTATCTACATATGTGATTCTTTCCTCATTCTCTTTATCTCTCTTTCTCCCTTCTACATTTTCTTTTCATCTAATCAAATAGTTTGATAAGTGCTCTTCAAATTTCCAAGTCCAAGAAATCTTTTAGTGTTTGCTCTAATTTCAAGAGAATAAGCACGCGTATAAAATGCCATACACTTCAAAAGTAAAAAACTTATATCATTTACTATTGTTTTTACTAGTTTCTCATTTACTCCCAGTCCTACTCCCAGGTGTGTTGCTACTCTTCTTTATTGTTAGGACATATGTGAATCATGTTAGGAACATATGTCAATATTTTATGTAATTGGCTAATATTTTGACAAAACGCACTTTACTTGTAATTGGGTGGATCTAGGATGTGTTTAATGCTTCAAGAAACAATGTTTCAAGATTAAGTGTTAAAGTCATGCAAGTCTATCCAAGAAACAAGGGAAGAAGTGCTGAATTTTAAAGCTCGACAGCTAGTATCTATCGAGGTTTAAAAGGCCGTTGAAGCCCGATGCTTGACAGCTTTTCAACAGATAAGCTATCTATTAAGGTTTATGAAATTCAATTTTTCAGAGTTGATTTCACTCCAATCTGTGAATGGATGTTTGGACTTTCTTTTCCCATAACCCTAAACATATATAAGGATTGTTTTAAGGGCCATCAAAGGTGGCACAGTTGCGCGAGTGTGAAGCAACGTTTCGTTCATGCAAATTGTGACTGGAGACAGAATTTTTCCTAGTTCATCTTTCTCTTGAAGAAAGTTGCTGCGTTTGTACGTTGTTGGGTTTTGTAACCAAGAAGCTTCGTGATCTTCATCGTGTGATGAACTAAAGAACTTTGCAGCCAACATCTTTCTCAAGTTAGTGTGTAAGCCATATACTGGGATCCGCACATCAATTTGTTAGTCACAAACTGAGAGCCGTGCATTAAAAGGAGAGATTGTCACTATAGAACAAGTCCAATTGGGTATTAGGATAAGGGTTCAACTGTAGATTGGTATAAAGTACTGGGATCCCTTTACTTGTAACCGCTTGTTGTGATAATAGTGAATTCTCAGGAGTGGTGACTTTAAAATCACCCGATGGGGTTTTTGCCGTATAGGTTTTCCCCATTCGTAAACAAATCACCGTGTCAATTTATTTTCCACTACATTTTACTTAGTTAGTGATTTGTTTGTGCTACCACGCATATTGTATGTTAATCTGATTAATTAATCAACTTGGCTGATTAATTGGTTAATTCATCAGAAGGGGTCAATACATTCTTGGCCTATCATTTATCATATATTTTTATTTACTTGATATTACATATAAATATAATAAATTATTATTAATTTGACAAAAATGTATAATTAGTAATTTAATTATATTTATTTATGTATTCAATATTTGTTGTCTTATTAATCTTTAAACTATTAATAATATTTTTAGATTGTTGTGCAATATAGTTATATTGTATACTAAATTGTATTCTAAAAAAAATACTATTTTAGATTATTGTATTAAATATGAAAGTTGTATATAGAGAAAACAAAATTAATCATTTTTTTTTTACTCACCCCACAACAGATTCCTAGCTCCAACATTATTGACCACCTAGAAACAAATCTTGGAATTGTCATTGTGGGTGGTTGATTACTGACAGTGGTGGTGGCTGTTGGCTGTGTGGGAAGACTGTATATTTTACTAGAAAATCTATATATTTACTATGAAAGTAGGCATATTTTATAGGAAAGTCTTTAAATTCTATGAAAAATTTTATGTGTTCTATGGGAAAGTCTACACATTTTGTGGTAAAGTATTTAATTTCGTATATTTTTATAGGAAAATCTATATATTTTGTAAGAAAGTTTGTACACTCTGTACAAAATTTTGGACATTCTATAGGAAGGTCTGTACATTTTGTTGATACTGTATTTTGTCCGCTCTTGATTTGCATGTTGGACCCCGAAAATTCTATATAAAAAAAACATCTTTTTTTCATCGAGGGACTGTGGGAACATTCAGATTATTGTGGTTTAACCCAATCAGATGTCATAGTGCTCAAAGTGCTATTTCAAGTCAAAGTGACCAAAATGCCCTCGATCAATATGAGTTAACCGAAAGAAAAAATTGGTCAAAACTCCACCAAAATGATATTTTTCAGGTTTCTATATCAAATCCAAGATTATTGGAGCTTTTTATCAACTTTGACCAAATTTGACCTAGGATTGACTTTTGTGGCAACCGAAAGTTGACTTTTGATCTGATAGTCCGATCGGGATAAAACCAATTCTATTGCAAAAAATATTGAATTCCCTTTAAAATGATGGCTTATGGGTCAAAATCAAAGTTAAGACAGTTGAGATATCATGAAAACCATGCAAAGCGTGTCAACTCGCCTACCGAGCCCAAAACCTTTGATCCAACCATTTGATCTCCAAAATGTCAGATGATCTGAAAACTAGACATCCGTATCTCTCCAATGAAACTAGAGTAAGATCAATTAGAGATTAGTAAGACCTTCAGATGAGTTCCCAAAGTCAGAAATTAAGATGGCATGCAAACTTTGTGTGCGTCAGAAGCCTGCTAGCGTGCACTATGTGTGCGCTCAGAATTTATGGGCATACACAAAGTGTACACTGGAAGACGCAGGGTCACAAACTAAAATATAAAAACCCCTTAGCTCCCAGATTGGGAAAAAAAAATTTTGGGGTCCTAGGGCAGTTTTGTAGAGCAATTCTCTCTCTCTCTCTCTCTCTCTCTCTCCCCATCTAAATTCTCTCCAAAAAACATACATCAAAACCCTTGATTCTCTCATCCTCCATATATCAAGAGGTAGTGTTCTTGCTTCCATTTCCTCCTCCTTGATCCTTCTTCCTTGGTTTTAAGGTTTGGAAGTTGAAAATGTATCTTTTTAGCTACAATCTACACCCATTTAATTTCTAGCATTTTATTACTTTATTTCAATTTCCTATCATGTCTATTTCTTTATTTAAATTCTCTATCATGTTTTTATTACTTTGATGATGTTGTCCTATCCTTCTTGGCTAGGATATGTCTAATTTCTTATTTGTACTCTTTTATGCCATATTTGCATGTTTGGAAGTCATACTTGAGTGCCTATTGTTTTGGTTAAATTGTCTACGCCTTGATTTTGTGTTTTGTGTCATTGGTAGGGTGTAGATCTTGATTCTCTAGTCAAGGTTTACATCCAAACACCCAATTTCAATAAAGGGTTTGGATTAGAGTCTTAAATACATATTTATGCTTGTTTGGCTATTTACTTGCTTTTATGTGTTTAATTCCTAAATCCTTCGTATCATAATACCATGTTTGGATGCTCCATGCTTAGATCCATGTTTATCTTTTGATTCTTGTGTGCTTAGATTTAGGTTCTTGCATCTCTACCATACTTCACATGCTTTTTATTCTCCCTTTTAGTATGTGTTTGATTGCATCTTTTATGTTTTCCTTAGCATGTTTGTCTGCACCTTTGTGCTTTTTCTTGTCTTGTTTGGTTGCATCTTTTCCCAATGTTTCTTGTATGGGTGCAACCACTTATATGAGATCATATGTTGATGATGTTGGCATGCTTATTGTGAGAAGACTCAACAAAGGTGGCTCTCAAAAAAGAGATTTGCAAGTGCCTTTTCAAGACACCTCTCTTTTTGGGTAAGTGGTGTAGAATCGCCACTTATTTTTTTATACAAAAAAAAAAAAATTAAATACAATTTTACATGACTGAAATGTTCCATTATCATTAATTGAATAAAAAGTACAAACTTGATAGATTGAATATTATAAGGCTTTGAGCCCTAGTTACAAACTACCAAAGATATGTGCCTTTTTGTCCTAGTTACAATCTACCCAAAAAATAATAAGAAAGATAAAGCCTAGGTCTACCTATCCCAAAAGAAACTAAATTCGGAAGCTAGGTTATGGAATGGAAAGATGTTAGGCACCCATTCTGGCTAGACAGAGTTTGATCTTCTAGACTCTCATGACCAATATACCCTTAATGCGTGATATGAATGATATGTTGCATACATGACAGACCTAACCCTAAACTAAATCACATAAATCTACTTCATGAATGTGTCCTCTTCTTTTAAAAAAATCAGATTTGATTTTGTGAATAAAAAATTTGATTTGATTCATTAAAAAAACCAGATTTGTTTTGTAAGTTAGAAAATCAAGATTTGTATAAAAAAAAAAAAATCAAATCAATTTTTTGTATTAAATAAAATAAGAAAAAGATTTCTTTTTTATAAGAGGACTACACCCATGAAATAAACCTACGCTACTTGCATTAAACAAATTAAAAAAAAAAAAAAAAAAAACAAAACAAAACATCACTACTTACGACACGCTACTTGCATTAAACAAA
This sequence comes from Quercus suber, assembly GCF_002906115.3. Classification (NCBI taxonomy): domain Eukaryota; kingdom Viridiplantae; phylum Streptophyta; class Magnoliopsida; order Fagales; family Fagaceae; genus Quercus; species Quercus suber. The sequence goes on from NW_027070064.1 coordinate 105,650, forward strand.
TTAAAAAAAAAAAAAAAAAAAACAAAACAAAACATCACTACTTACGACTTTCTTTTTTATTTCAAAATCTACTATGTTTAAAAAAATTCAGATCTGTATTTAAGGAAGATATAAATCAGTTTTTATGTTAAAAAAAATTTCAGATCTGCATCTAAGGAAAATACAAATCTGTTTTTATGTTAAAAAAAAAAAATTCAGATCTACATCTAAGGAAGATACAAATCTGTTTTTATATTAGAAAAAATTCAGATCTGCATCTAAGGAAGATACACATCTATTTTTGGTTTTGAAAAAAATGTGATAATGTGTAGATTTTCGAAACTCAAAAGGTAAATCATGACAACAAAAGCATTAAGAACATATTTCAACAAAAACATTAACAACACATGGCATGAACATTAGAAATTGAAACTAAAAGAATATCTACATCATGCATCATCAAAATAAAAGAAAACAGAAAAAAGGGTAAAGAAAAACCACCTCTTGCATGGACGTACTCTTCTTATTAAGGGAATATTTTAGGGTTTAAATAAATTTATTGAATTATCTTTGAAACCTAAAGTACCTTGCTTACAAAAAAGAAATTCTTAAGGCTAGAACCTCCAAAACGTCTTTAACATAAGAAAGATAATAATAGAAAATGGGAGTCAAAAAGAGGGGAAATCAGAGAGCGTGAAAAAAGTGTTTTGAATTTTGAGATGCAGCCTCCATTTATAGAGGTTGGGAGGCTAGAAAAAAATAGCTAAATGATCAACTTAATCCAAGTGCCCTCGGGCCGAGGCTTGAGTTTGTGCCAATCGGCACTCCAAAAATGCCAAATGGCCCTTTTGGGTGCTGGTCCCATGTTCGAATTTTGGTCCGTTTTGGACTCATTTTTTGAGATTTTTTTAGCCGGGACTTGCACTTAGATGCATTTTTAATTCATATTCTAAAAATTAAATTCTTTTTCTAATAATTCAAGTATTTTCAACAATGATTATCTTGTAGATAAATACTCCAAAAAGTCTTGATTATCCACAATTTTATTGTTATCTGATTAGCCCCTTTATTCCTATGCAAGCAAGCCTATTTTTAACACTCACTAACAACCAATCACAAAATTATTTAATTAATTTTAATTGTCTAGCCAATCAAAATTAATTTAAATTAATCATGTGTGGTTGATTCTACCTAAACACAATGCATGTAGACCATGCAAACTTGATCATGCGATATCTTTCAATCCGAGAGTTCGATTTGGAAATTGGGCATACCATCGCAAACATTAGATCTTCAAGATTATTTTTATGATATGCAATGAATGAATTAACGTATGTAATGCAATCATGAATTTTGGGTATATGATTGGTCGCTCTAATCATCTTCCTTGATTAAATTATGGGTGCAAAATTGTGTGTCTACACTTATATCTTGCCTCTCTCTCGCTAGCTCAACTTTGCATGTTAGGGTTTCTCATGTTAGCCTTGAGTGTGCATTATGGCATGATTAGTTTTATCCTTAAGTGTGATGATAACATGTTTTGCCTCCTTTGTGTTTATTGCCTTGCTTGCTTTATGCCACCTTGTGTGATCTCTATGTGTTGGTTGTACCTTTGCATGCTTGTTTGTCTTGCTTATGTAGGTTTTTACTTGTCTTGTTTGAGTCATCAAGCATTGCTCCAAGATATTGATTTCATATGGGTTCACACCCGTCTTTATCCACGAAATCCCGAGACCTACTTTTAGGAGCTTTGTTTGTTGGCACGTCTGTCATCCGTAATTCAATTCAATGGATCTATAGACACTAAATACAAATTTACATTTGTCCCTTGTGAATATATAGTCTCTTTGATTGTTTGTTTTTTAATATGCTCTCTTTGTTTGGTTCGTTTGAATCTCTTTGCTTGCTTGTTTGCTTGTTTTGTTGCATATGACGGATGGAGAATGTGCGCAACTTCCAAGAAGTAAGCAAAATGGAATTGATTAGAAATATAGGGGTTTAGCCCCCTCGTAAGGTCCATTCTTCCCTTAGAAATTCCTTAGAATCATGTCTAGTCACTTCCCTAAATTAAGGTTCTATTCTAGCTTCTTGCTTTAGGTCACACCTTCTGGGTGTGGATATGTCTACTTTTCTTGTACCTTACTTTGGGCCACACCTTCTATGTGTGCATAGGTCTACATTTTTGCTCTTTGTGTTGATATATTGTGCGTACTATATATTGTAAGAGTAGTCCTACACTTCGATTGATGTAGATAGATATTCATGCTTTATTGGGTGCATGATCTACCACGTGTGTGATTTCCCCTATCCATGTTAATTAGCTAGTAACATTGGTTTCCCCTTGTATATGACATGCACCACATGTTTGGTACCTTAGTGTGCCTCAGCGTGCTTTAGACCAAGCATATTGATGCATGTCATATTCATAGGCATGAAACCTTGCCGGATTTTCACCATGAAAATATGATAGCTTTCTTTTTCACCATGAAAGCTTAGTGAGGATCACGTTGTGTGTGCCACGACGCACTTGACTTGAAGTGCTGCCGGATTTCTGCCATGAAAACAAGGCGAAATGCTGTTGGATTTTCATTGTAGAAATTTGGTAGCAATTCCAATGTGATAGCAAAGCATTGATGAAGGCCACACACCTTTCCCAAATCAAACCTCAAAGCCCAATTTCTTCAAAGCCTTGAAAGCTACTACCAATAACTTGTTTTTATTTGCCAATGACCAAAAATTAAGATTTTACCAAAACAAAGAATTGTCTCATGATAGGCATTGTGGGGGTGTTTAACACATTCCCCACACATGACTAGACTTCCAAATCCAAGAATGAGGCTTTTTATCATCCATTTAGATTAGGAAAAACTGACTATTTCTTAACCTAGGATTGGTAAAAAAATCAAAATAGAGTTAGGTGACCAATCACACTTTAAAAAACCCAATGATTGGTGGTGAATAGTTCACACCCAAACCGTGCATCATTCTCAAAAAGTGTATATATTTTATGAAAAAACCTACATATCTTGCTGGGAAAGTTTGTATGTTATATGAAAATATATGTATATTTTATGGAAAACTCTATATAAATATGTATTTTCTATTGGAAAGCCTATAAATTTTGTGTGGAAGTCTGTATATCTTATTGAAAAGTCTATATGTTCCACGGAAAAGTTTGTACGTTTTGCAGAAAGTCTATATATTTATTAGGAAATCTTGTATAGTTATTGGGAAAATCTGTATATTTTGTGTAAAAATTTGTACACTTTGTGTGAAATTTCATACATTCTATATGAAGGTTTGTACTTAATTTTGTGACAAAGTCTGTATATTTTGGTGGGAAAAGTTTGTATGTTTTATGGGAAAACTATATATTTTATGGAAAAGTTAGCTAACTATTTTGTGATTACTGGTGGTGGTAGTTAATCCAAGTAGTGGTGGCTCCTATGGTTGAGGTTATTTATTTATTTTTGCCATGGGGTTTGGTTTTGGGATAGGTTTTGATTGTGGTTGAAGAGAGAGAGAGAGAGAGAGAGAGAGAGAGAGACAAACGACTATGGGTGAAGATAGAGATAGTGAGGAAGATAGAGAAACTATGGGTGAAGAGAGAGACAATGAGGAAGAGAGAAATGGCTACGGTTGAGGAAAAGAAAACGAGTTAAATGAACAAAATATTTAATAGTGTCAAGTGTGATGTGAAAAATAAGAAATGAAATGTTGAGTGAATCACAAAATGGTGTTGTAAAATAGAAAAATTAACTTTTTTTTTTTTTTGCTAAAATAGTTTTTTATTTTTTTTTTTAACAAACCTAGCTGTGAATGCTTTGGGGAGAGAGAGAAATGAGTTGTTCATATTTTTCATGGGCTAGTTTATATTATTTTAATGAATCGTATGTTAAAACCAAACCTAGGATGTTGAGTGAGTTATGAAATCGTGTGGTAGAATGAACAAAGTAGCTTTTAGAGCGTAAAATAGCAAATATTTTAAGAATCCGGATGTGAATGATCTTAAGCAAGCACATATAGTTTGCTATCTTTAGACACGCACTTTGCTAGTCGCATAAGCTAGATGGTAGCAGTGGCATGCCTACATTACCGAGAATCAAGTTTTGAGAGTACAGATATGTAAGGTGACATATATATAGTCATCTAAAGGAATCAATTCTACAAAATATAAGAAAAATAAAATTTGTGAAAATAATTTTAGTTAACACACAGAAATGTTGGAATTGAAACCACATATATATATATATATATATATTGGTTTTGTTTTTACAAGATATCTAGAGCTCTTCGAAATAAGGGACCCCAATAATAAGCCGTTCAGGTTACATTGCTGACTTTTTTTAACTCTTGGAGCTAGTGAAACAAACATATATATACTTTGTTATCATTAATAAACAAGCACTATGATTGTCACATAACCTGGGGCAGTAGCATACTTAGGTGCTTATATTACCGAGAGTCGAGATTAATTGAAATGAGATCCTAGGCAGATGTAGAAGAGCCCATCCATGTTGCATTTGATGACTGAGCAAGGCTCTGATTTTCCCTTGAGATTGATTGTGGGCTTTGACCAAGTTGGTTTCTTAAGGCTTCAAACCTCCATTCATTATTACCATAAATACTTGGATCGATGTTCAATTCATCAACAACTGTCCCACCTTCAAGCATGCTCACTACCGCAGTCATGGTAGGCCTAGGTGCTGGGGATGGATTAGTGCATAATAATGCTACTTTAATCATTCTAAGTACCTCTTCCTTACTGAACTCAGAACCCAATTTAGGATCTACCAACTCCATCAAATTCCCTTTCTGTTGTAAAACAATAGCCTGGGGTGACAAAAGGAAGAGAGTTAATGGAAGTGAAAAGGAAACATCAATAAATAAATAGAAATACACTATTCGATTTTGCTTTTATCAATTTATGTTGTTCTCCAAGTAAGCAAACAATAGGATACCAATTTATAAAAATAAAAAATAAAAAAACCTAGGGACATCAATTTCACAATTTTTTTTTTTTTTTAATAATTACTGACATAGTCTGTTGTGATTGGTGCATAGTAGAAGTTGTGTCAATGGTGAAAGTGATGTTACTCTAGTCACTAGAGTCCAGAGAGTAGAGAGCATGATAAGGAGACTACTCATACAATTCAATCACCAAACCATATTTGTGCTTATCCCAAAAAGACTACTCAAGTTGTAATGAGAACTCTTTGTAATCACTTAAAACACCCAAGATTTATCAAGTAAACTCTCAATGTGGGACTCAGTACACACCTGTATAACACACACTCAATAAAATTTAATCCAATTAAATTCACAGAGTTTGTGGTTTCGCATTTCCAGTGTGTTGAAAAATTATAACGAGACATTAACACATTTTAGCACATCACTTTGATAGCAATGAAGACTCAAGAAATTAGGTATGCAAATATACTGCTTCCCCAATTCTAGCCGCACATTACCGGGTTAGACACTTCAAATAACATTTGTTTTCCACCTTGACTGGTCAAATGTGGTAGTTACAAAAGAAGCAACCTGGCTTCGTACTTCATAGTTTACCCGTAACCACAAGTTTCAAAGGAACATAAAAGGATATATTTTACCTTATCTAGAAGGCATACAAAGTTCTCGTTTGGTTGATATTTCATGTTGTCTTCCCAGCAACAATTTCCAATGCAACAACTCCAAAACTGAAAACATCTGCTTTGTCGGTTAAATAACCTCGTAGTGCATATTCTGGTGCCATGTAGCCTCTTCAACACATGCATTAAGCCATTATATTTAGTTCACTACTATGATCTTATGCACTTTTAAATCCAACAAGGCAAACATCAGTCAATTTCCAAGCACCAAGATATTTAATCAAGTGTTATGCATGCAATAATGCAATTAATAAAGCCACCATAACCATAAGTGAGTTTAGTTTCATTTGACTAGATGTAAAAACAAAACAACAAAAGTAAGAGTTAAAGAAAGGACAAGGTTCCAAACTGGTTTGGATATCTTGCTCCAACCCTTAGGTGGCTATTTATAAGACTATTAATGTGTATTATTTAAACTAGTCACATAGCTCATTAAAAAAGTCATATAATTAAAAGTACACATGAATGCTCTCCTAAACCGCCAAGTTATGATTTTCATTCTTTTTTTTTTTTTTTAAATTGGTTTTGGGGAAGGGGATACAGGGGATAAGAGTTGGGGTTCAAGTCTCTAGAAAAGAGCATCACACACATATACACTTAGATTAGGCTAGAGTAAAATTTCTATTTTGTACAAAAAAAAAAAAAAAAATTTAAATCTATATTTCTATTCTTGTTGCTGTGGTGTTGATTCCAAACAAGGACAAAACTGAGGTACAATTTATTTTTTGTTGAATCTTTAGGTTCTCAAAATAAATTCAACAAGATGTTTGCATTAACCAATGCAGTACAAACAATGTTATCCTCCACTAAGAACAATTAAATTCAACTATGTGGCCTCTTGGCCATGCGGTCACGTGGTTGAATTTGATTGGGGAACTTAAGATACAACCCCTAAGGACTTGTACTTAAGTTTTTCTTTAAAACAAAGCCTAAATGTTGATTGCTGGTAATATTAATTTTGTTTTATTCTTCATTTGGTTTCCTAAACACAAAGTCACATTTTAGAGTTTGTCCTGCATAATATCATGCATTCAATATTATTGCAACTTTGCATTGACTATTTCTATAGTTATGCAAATAAGCCATAAAAATGAACAAGGATCTTATTCCTTATATTCTTTTCAAGTGTATATAATAACTTGTTTGAATTTAGTGTGGAAAATTCCATGTATTGGACCTCTTGTACCATTACACATAGTAACCCATAATAAACTAATATCTTCAACACTCTCTCAAACTCAAGGTAGAGGTTTGACGATGTCTTGAGTTTGGAACATAAACTTGGGAAGATCCCTCGAAGATGCATTGAATGATACATGAGAGTGTCCATGAATGGCTGCATTGGATGGATCGTGGATCCGACCCAATATGGAATGAATATGTGAGTGAGTTGGAATAAGCCATAAAAATGAACAAGGATCTTATTCCTTATATTCTTTTCAAGTGTATATAATAACTTGTTTGAATTTAGTGTGGAAAATTCCATGTATTGGACCTCTTGTACCATTACACATAGTAACCCATAATAAACTAATATCTTCAACACTCTCTCAAACTCAAGGTAGAGGTTTGACGATGTCTTGAGTTTGGAACATAAACTTGGGAAGATCCCTCGAAGATGCATTGAATGATACATGAGAGTGTCCATGAATGGCTGCATTGGATGGATCGTGGATCCGACCCAATATGGAATGAATATGTGAGTGAGTTGGCGAATTTTGTGTATAAGCGAACCCAAAAGAAGATATGATCAAATTTGAGGGAGGGATGTAAGAGCCATATGGAAAAATAGACCCAAAATCAAAATGTATGCAAAAAACGACTTTGGATAGGCATAGTTGAAAAAACTAAAGTGAACCTTAGACAATTGGTCAAAGTCAAAGTTAGTGATCAAGGCAAGGAAAGTCAATTGTCAATTGTAGTCAAAGGTTTGGTTTAGTAAGTGTTGAATCTAGGTCAAATCAGCTCGGGTCAACGTTGGTTCAGATAGTATAACGGACACTAATGACGTAGTAACAATTGCTGATGCGGCAAAGACTGTTGAAGTGGAGTTGATGTGCAAGTGACATGGCAAAGAATAACAAGCCAAGAGTGTGACTCTAATGTGGCAAATATGGCTGACCCGGCTGTTGACATGGCACACATGCTTACGTCACTGTTGACATGGATAGGATTGAAGTTGGCAAGACCAAAATGTGATGTCTCATGATGGCATTATCAATTTTGAACCGATGTGTGCCGCATGTAGAGGCGTGTGAGATGAAAACTAACTAGAGCATGGGGCACGTGACTTTGACAATGGCTTGTGACAATTACAATGAACCCTAAATAGGATATATATAATATAGGGATTATAGGAGTTGGGATTAACCCTGTATGGGCTACACAATATATTGGCCTATTGGCTTCTTGAGTCATTACACATGGTTAGCCGTAATAAACAAATATCTTTAACAAATGCCAAACACACAAAATTTAGTCAAGGACTTGGCGAATACTCTACCGACAGTATTTTCTCTACTTGTCTTAAGAGCAGAGATTTCATTGCTGTCATATTCTGATATTCTTTCAGAGGAGCAACTTAAGACTAAAGACCTATCAGATCAACATGTATTCACAATACCTCATAAACAAGGTCTGTAGATGTGATGAAATAGAAGACAATAGGGAAAAAAGAGTCCAGAAGGAAGTAAGGAGGAGGCAAAGGAAAGGAAGGTAACTCACATTGTTCCAGCAATTCTGGTGCTTATGTGCGTGTTCTCCTCTTCGTCAAGCTTGGCCAAACCAAAGTCAGAGATCTTAGGGTTAAGGTCCCTATCAAGCAACACATTAGTAGCTTTGATGTCTCTATGAACAACTTTTAGAGTTGATTCCTCATGCAAGAAAGCCAAACCTCTTGCTATGCCAACACATATTTTCTGCCTTGCGGACCAGTCCAATTTTAACCAACCATCTGCAGGGCCTGGGATTGATGTTCAGAACACAATCAATGAAATTCATCATTAGAGTTTGTTCTCATTCTTCTGGTATCAATATAAAATGCATGGTAAGTTATAAAACATTAACTTACCAAACAAAGTATGTGCAAGGCTATTGTTTTCCATGTACTCGTATACCAACAATAAATGTTTTCCTTCAATACAGCATCCATACAATCTAACAAGATTTGGATGTTGTAAACCAGATATCATGCCTATTTCATTCACAAATTCGCGGCTTCCTTGCTTTGATTTTGGTGAAAGTTGCTTAACCGCAATTACAATACCATCAAGTAGTATACCCTGCTTAACATTTTCAATTTTGTATTTCATCATGAATCTCTTCATACGTCAAAGAAAAATAAGGAGAATAAAAAGAAAAGGAAGAGGAAAAAATGTTCATATACCTTATAAACTGATCCAAAACCACCTTCCCCAATCTTGTTTGCAGCATTGAAGTTATTAGTAGCAGCTTTTATTTGTCTATATGTAAAAAAACCAGTTTGCAGATCTAATCCTTTTAACTCTGTCAGATGAATCAGGCTAAGATGTCAGACTGCAGCTTATAGTATAACAAGACCAATTTTTAACCAAATATTTGCATGCCTCTTGACTAGTTAGATGAATCTTAAAGAAGGACAAGAAAATTAAACGCCTTTAGATGGCAGTACATTGTAGTAAATCATACAGAAGCTAGAAAGGGGGAAAATTTATGAACCAGTACTGAAAACCACAAGTTTTTCAGATTGTCTGTTGCTACTTTTTCAATCACAAGTAGTTTATTGTGGAACCCAACTCATGTTCGTCTAAGAGTGTTCTCATCTTTGCCATAAGTCTAGTAACTCAACTGGCNGGGGGGGGGGGGGGGAGTGAGATATTTCATTAGTTATTATAGAATGAGATGTGCTTAAGACTTAACAAAAGTTCATTTTAAAACTAAAATAAGAATATTAAACCAAAAAACCAAATTTCATATGACTTTCAGAACATGTAGAAGATGAATTCATTCAAAAGTGGTAGTCTTTTCTCTATCAGAAACATGATTTATGAGAATCTTTAGACATTTGCTTAACTACAATGAGCTTAAACCAACAATGCATTTTTATTTCTATGCCAATTTTAGAAAAAGAAGCAATGGTAATAGTTTTTTTTTTGCTTGATTCCATTGGTCATTGTCATCAAAGTTGGAACAAAATGGCCCCAATCATCATCCATTATCCATGCAAAGTTCATATGCTCTGCAGTCCTGAAATCATGCTATTGCTTTTCAAGTTGTACTTTGGAACACGTCTATGGGAAGATAAAACTATTTTTTTCCTGTACATTGTTTAAACTTCCAGCCATAGTCGGAGAAAACAATTAGTGTCCTCTTGAATTTCAACATCAAGATTTGCACAGATTACCATTTCCCTTGATGACCTCCCTCCCAAACAGCCTTTCCACCAAAGAATGCCCAAAATCATAAAAATGAGTAGCACCACAACTACAGCTCCAACCAGTACCACAATAGATACCTTCTTCTTGCCATCATGAGGAGGACTGAAATCTACAGACAAGACAAATAGCTAAGAATAGTGATTATAAAATTGATTCTGAAATACATAATTATTTAGCACCACACAGAAATCCAAAGCATGATAGCAATAGATCTTCAAAGATAAATTAGCAGGGCAAGGTTATAAAATGAAAATGATAATAAAGTTTTGGTTGTCTTCCAACTAAAATGCACTTTTAACATGGTTTTGAGACTTTTCTATATGCAGACAAATATGGGGTTCCACATCCACTAAATAGCTATGCTTCCATAGTTCATCAATCTAATAATCTGAGTACCGACAGCAGCAAGATTCTCATTCTCTAATACAGTTACCTGATTCCACAGAGATTGCTGATATGAGGGGACCATATGTTCCTCTCTTTGGGGCAGCTGTTGTCCCTTTCCCAGCCCAATAAAAGCGAATCATCAAAACATTATCTGTAACATTTGCTTTATGTTCCTAACAACAGCCTTATCAACCCTCTTGCAGAACTTTCAATGTCAAAATCTTTCCACACCAATTTTTCCTGCAGAAAATTAATTCAATTAACTCCTCTACTATAACATAAAGAGAAAAATAAATTTGATAGAATACCTGGACATAAATATCAAATATCCGCCTTCCAAGACTGTAAAAAAATCTATTGTCTCTGATTACTATCTCCGCAAAGTGAAGTTTCACATTATAGGTTCCCTTTGCTAAGCAGCGGGCATAATATGTGAATGAAAGAGGAGATAGGCGTGCACTTGTGTATAGTTCGGACTCGTTCATTGTGAGTATGGATACATTATTTGCAATGTAGTCAGATAGGCTAGCCTGTGTATCCCAAAAAAGTCCAGTGCTACTGGATCCCCAATTCTCCTTCCCATGAAAAAATTTTGCTGAACTACCTTGCTCATTATCCGCTTCATACGTTATGTTTCCAATGGTGATAGCGTTCCCACCGCAATTTATATGCCTTGAATACCGATCTACATAAAGCAGCACCATATTATTGGCAATAAAATACAAGCAGACATAATAGAACAACAATGAAATTTCCATTGTATTGTTAATATTATATGTAGTTGTCTTCTATAAGATGGAATATTTATTTGTGATCGAGCTAAGCTAGCAAAGTTCATTCCTATGAACAAGAAAATAAAATATCCATACAAGATAACAATATTTGACATGTTTGGCCAACTCTAACCCTACATCTATAGGCAACACCCAGACAAAATCTACGATATAGATTAAAAATATATATTACAACCATTCTCAATCAAACTTCAAAAGCCACACAAACTCATGTACTCGCACAAAAAACCCTCACAAATACAAATAAAACCTCTTAACTCATGAACATGGGTATCTTTCAACCCAAAAAAACTACCAAACTAGCATTCGAGAAACCCAACTCATGTTCGTCTAAGAGTGTTCTCATCTTTGCCATAAGTCTAGTAACTGCCATAAGTCTAGTAACTCAACTGGCACCTCCTTGTATTTACAAAGGAGATGACTAGGGTTCAAATCCCTCCACCCCCATTATAATTATCAAATTTATAAAAATAAAAAATAAAAAAGTTTTTTCTCTCTCCATGTGAGAAGATCCTTTAAGCAAAAGCCACCAAACCCTTACTTATTTAAGAGTTTCCAATTCATATCCTTGATAGATAAGGAATACTCAATTACTTTTTGAATAAGGATTACTTTTTTCCTTTCATGCCAAGGAAACTTCTTGTTGAGATGCATTCAACCCAAGATTAAGCAGCAACGGTAAAATGCAAGGTAGAAGAAGAGAGAAAAGGACATGTAGCTTAAGTTCGAGTTATCAGTCATGCCTACACGATAGATCATTTCTGTCATAGAGATAAATCAGTTTTAGCTTTGTTTTAAGTGTTAGACACATGTAGCCTATCTATTGGTCTTTCTATGAGATTGTGATGTTAGTTATCTTCTGTTTTTACTGTTTGGTAGCCGGTAGAGTTTAGTTAGATATGTTGGTTAGGTTAGTTTTTACCGTGAGTTTTACACTTCTCTTCCACAGCAAGTAAAACCTTTTCCCTCCACTACAAGGAAACCAAATCCAAATAGGAATTTGAGACCATTTCTAACAATTAATTAAACACTTCTTAATTACAAAAGAGAAGGGCCTAACTAGATAACAGAAGCATATATCTCAGAATTTGATTTGAATAGATATATAATTACCTTTTGAACATGGAACATTCTTCAGGCACTCGTCAAGTATTCTTAATGATTGAGGTACACAACAAGTGTCATTTATCCAAAATAAAAGTGAAAAAGGAATTTTTATTTTTTATATATAAAATAAGCATTGGTTCTTTGTAAAATTTTACTAGTTTGAAGCTTACAAGTTGTCCCTTCCAGAAGAGCTTTTGAACAAATTTTTGCTGCAATGGAAAAAGCAGTTAGTTTCAGAAAAATGGAAAGGTTATGAAGAGAGCAAAGTGTGTAAAGTTACAGTAGGCAGAGACTTTTGCAATGTGTCTTGACAAGCTGGGTCAGAACTTTCTGAAAAACTATTGTAAGAAAGATCTAAATATTTCCTGCACCCAAAGCAAAATTATTATATTATAACTACTCAACTGGTTTGTAAGTGCTAATCCAACATAAATTCAGGCTCATTCCAACAAGCTTCTCCAGTCAGCTCAAATTTTAGCTTCAGTAAACTCTTCCCAGGTATCAGACAACCAATTAAACAATGGATAGTAAAATTGTTCATAAATTCCTTTTTAATAGAGCCACATGGAGCAAGATGCAAAGCAAAGCTGCCAGAAAATTTTGTTATTTCTTCCCTAACATGTGCTTTTTTGAGATCAGCTACCGATCCAGAAAGAGAGACATCTGAATTTGACCAAATTGAGATCCGGTCCTAGCTATTACACTCTGCAATTTCCTTTACAAGAATTAAGATTGAAAGTTAAAAATTTCATTTTTATTTTCTACCCTTGGATCAATTTCTTTTTTTTTTTTTACATTTTAATTTTTTACCTTATAACTTTTCTCTGTCACATTTGGGTTTGAATTCCCCCTCATTAGCTTAAAAAATAAATATAATTTCAAAATAAGTTTCTCCAAACTCATAAATCCATGCAAAATTGAACTAGAATTCAGGATGAGAATCTGTACACTTGATCATCACTGCCCATGATCCAGTCCGGAATAGGCCCACTGAGCAAGTTGCTTGTCAAATACCTATTTAGTTTTTTTTTAAAAAAAGAAAGACAATATCACCTGTTAAACACTTAATAGCATGACTATATTAAAGGCAATGCTCTATTTTCTATTGTAAGTTGTAATGATAAAGTTATTGTATTTTATTTTTTGACAAAATAAAAGACAGTTATATATAAGGTCCTTTCAGGTTTCTTCTAAAAGTCAGCAGATGGACAGGCTTCTTGTTTAGGTGTATACAGAGTGAAGTTCCTTGCAGATTCAACGACGTATGTAAGCCAAAAGTCAAACCTAGTTATATATCATTGTGTACTTTCGCTGCATAATTGAACTAGCTAGGTTAAGGATTTGGTTGTGAAGCTTACATGTATTCCAGCTTTTTATGATCTCTTAAATCTGGAACACTTCCTTCCAATCTGTTGAAGCTGAGATCTCTACATGTAAAAGAAGGTTTATAACTCTAATTTTGTATATCGAACAAAATGTCAAGCATAAAAAAGGGTGTATGTCAAAATTAAAAACATAATACTATTTTAACAGCTAATTCATAGAGAGAACTCCTAAAAAGCTCATTTATCAGTGGAGATAAATATGCGCTCTGATGCCACATCTCGGTCAAATAGTACCTATTTTAGCTTTAGTTTCTAATCTAATTTTAAAAAGTAATGCCATTTTTTAGATGATTACGTGCTCTAAGTTCTAGAAAATTAGTACCTAATTTTTAAAGTTGAAATCCGTAAACTTCTGTATATGAACATCTAGTTAGATTTCAAAATGATTTGAATTTTATATGTAGTAGTTGCAGATCCATGCAATGCATAGAATAGATAATTATATTTTAAGCTCCGTTAAAATACTTTTAAATGTAAAATATTTTCCAGTAAAATATTTTCAATAAAACATTTTCAAGTGTTTGGATTGTCCTAATGCAAGCACAAATCAGCCACCACCAACCACCACTGGGTGCAAGTACAACCACCAACAACAGTACCAAATCCAGATTGGGAAGAAGGAAAATTAAAGGCCATCACTGCCGCTGCCACCAACCGGCCATCATCAACACCGGAACCCACCCCCAACACCATACCCAACCAAAACCCAAAACTAAACCCACCTACCAAACCCACTACCGACAACCCACCTATCCATATTTGAGAGATGCGGCAGAGAGAACCATACACAGAGAGAAAAGAACAAAGATGAGGGAGAAATTGAGAGTGAGAAGGTATAGCAGTCGTGAGAGAGGGAGAGCAAAAATTAGAGGGACTGAGTTGTGAGGAAGTGAAAGTATCGAGGGAGGAGAGCAAATGTAAAAATTTTAGGTTGATTTGGTTGAATGGAAATATTTTCCTTTTGATTAATTATTTTAATGCACTTATCAAAAAAAAAAATTATTTTAATGCAAAACAACCATTGAGAAAATATTATTTTAAAAATATTTTATATTGAAATGAACAGAGTGTTAGTTATAGTATAATATAAATAATTTGTTCTCTAAATTTTGTAAAAAATAATTTGTTCTCCTAAAAACTTAAACAATTTTTAAAATTAATTTTTATTAATTTATCTCAAAAAATATTTCATCATTTTATTATTTGAATTTATTTGATTGATATTATTCATTAGGTTGTCCATATTTTGATAAATTATGTTATCGTGCGTTATAATTATATTTTCTTGCACAACTAAATTCTTTAAGTATCAAATATATTATTCAAAATTTTCTTTCTCTTAAAAAGACATTATTATATTTATAATTTTTTACTCAACAGAAGCGTAATAACAATAAATGCAACGCTTCATCTTTTAGATATATATATATATATAGATGTATCTATAATAAATAGAGGGAAAAAGAGAACTACAAAATTTGAATCATTTTCATGTTTGATATGTATGGAGGAATTGATCCAGTGATGTTACAACTCCTCAGCATCCTGAAAAGTAAATAAACCTTAGGTAAGCAAGACTACTATAAATTTTGTATTGTTCCAAATTCATTGCATTTTAGGCTGCGTTTGTTTTGGGTGAAAACCATTTCCGGAAATGGTTTTCGAATTTTCCTTGTGTTTGGTTGCGCTGGAAAATGCAATTTTCCGGAAATCATTTTCAGTTGANACCAAATTGTATCAATCCAAAATAGTATATTATAAAAAATACAATAATTCATCGACCTAAAGTAAAGTTGTAAAAAAGAATATATATATATATATATAGAGAGAGAGTAATCACCTTTTTCGGGAGAGAAATAAAAAATAAAATGAGAAGAAGCATCAAATAAAAAATATAATAATAAGTCAAACACCAAATTATCCAAGCCATAATATATAATAAAATAACATTATATTATAGTAAACTATATTTATATGCAATAAAATAACATTTAACAATTATAGAAAAGAAAAAAAGATAATAACTTAAAAGCCCAAAACCAAATTGCAACCCAAAGTAAAACTCTAAAAAACACATAAATACATCAATCTAAAGTAGAGATACAAAAAATAAAAAATTCACATAAAAATAATACATGAGTGAGAAAGAGAGTAATAACCTTTTTCATGTGAGAAAATATGTATAGAATGGGATAGAGAATATCATATTTATAGTAATTGAATAGAGATAAGAAGAGTTAAAATAAAAGGAAGAAGAAGAGATAACCGAAAAGTGACATTAAAATTAAGAGTAGTGGAGAGATGAAAAGATAAAAGAAAACTTATGTTTGGAAGTAGTGAAAATAAATGAGAAATAGGTAAATAATGTAGCCGCTGATGTGACTCAACAGGAGCGTAGCAACAATAAATGCAACGCTTCATCTTTTAGATATATATATAGATGTATCTATAATAAATAGAGGGAAAAAGAGAACTACAAAATTTGAATCATTTTCATGTTTGATATGTATGGAGGAATTGATCCAGTGATGTTACAACTCCTCAGCATCCTGAAAAGTAAATAAACCTTAGGTAAGCAAGACTACTATAAATTTTGTATTGTTCCAAATTCATTGCATTTTAGTATTTTACAACAAAAGACTGACTTACAATCTATACATGAGCGTCATGCTACTTAAGTTTGGAAATTCTGATCCCTTTCCAACTAAGTCACTGATCCTCCTACATAGAGTTGCATCATCAATAAGTGTTAGTTTGTCATATTAAAAATCACATGAACCTATCATAGGGATTATGCAACTCAAGAACTGTTATCTTAGAGGGCTGTACTCACAGCTCGGTTAAATTACTCAAGATAGAAATGCTAGAAGGAATAGGCCCCTCAAAACCACTAGCTTGGATCTCTCTGTTAACAACTCAATTCAATTGGATTTGGATCACACCTGAAACCTTATTTAAAGATTTATATTTAAAAAATCAAGGAAAGGGCGCACACAATTTCTGAAGCTGTTTCCAACTTCGAAAAAAGTCGGGCATTCTTCCAGTGAAGTTGTTACTGCTAATTCTACTGCATGTGTCCCAAAACAAAAATATTATTGAACAAAATACAAACAAGAAGAATGCTATAGTCACCAAAATGGCTAAGATTTTTTCAAGGAAATTCTAAGAGTACTATCAGCCACAGAAAAGGTATCAACCACTTACAGTTCCGTTAATTTCGTCAAATTAGTAAGCGCAACTGGCAACTCTCCTGAGAAATTGTTAGCACTAAGAATGCTACAGTCACCAAAAGGAAAGTTGAGGTTATTTCATGTGTTCAGAATTAAGAAAATCAATGACAATTTAAAAGTGACAAATCAAACTTTATTTAAAAAATTAAGAAAAAGAAAACAAAGAAACACTCACAGCTTCTCCAAGTTAACCAACTTTCCAAGCTCAAGGGGAACCATTCCAGAAAACAGATTGTTTTCTATGCCCCTAAGTATATAATATATTCTTAAATATTAAAGCCAGTTAGACCAAGTGGAAGTATGACATAATTTATTGTCTATATGACAAGTGATGATAGCAATACTACAAATTTTACTACATAGAGTTTACAAACCGATGTGTCACCAATTACCAAAAACCAATTCAAACATTCATTCATTAGTGGTTGAAGTCCACTTATCAACTTTCATTGTCATATCACTTTGTAAGCTTTATGTTGTTAAATTGGCAGTAGCTCTAGCATTTTCCCCTATATTATTGGTGAGAAAGAAAGAGACAATAAGAGCATACAGAAATGTAAGTGTGGTAATGTTTCCCAAGAAGCTTGGAAGTGGTCCTGATAAGTTGTTCATAGAGAGAGACCTGTAGCAAATTCAATTAATTAAAGTCTGACTACACATATTAGTTAAATGTATAATAGCACAAGTATAAGTGTTTGTAGGGTGTGGGGGGAGGCTAGGGTCGGGGTTTAAGCCTTCAAGAGGGAACTTCACACATATATACACTTAGATTAAATTTAAGTAGAATTTCTACCTTGTATAAATATAATAAATAAATAAAGTTTGATTACTCGTTAGTTAATATATAATAGCACAAGGGGCTAAATTTTACAAATATAACTCTAAAATCACTCACATCAGTCCATATAAACTTGTGAAAAAAGAATTTGTGAGTTATAATAATAGGGTAAATGTACTAGTTACTATTCACATGTAAATATATTTTTTTAATATTTCTTTACTTGTATACACACACAGATGATTTGAGAAAATAATAAAAAATTGATAAAGAAATAACATTTTAATAAAATGTAGTGTAAAATAAATAATCTAATATAACTATTTTGAAAAGTGGTTGGGTAAGAAAAAATAAAAAATAGATTCTTATTCTAAAATAGACATAAATTTTTGCACTTGCTAATGCGAATGCTCTAATATCTTAAAATATCAATCATAGTAAACTTGATCAATATATATGATTTATAATGAGATATCTTTAAAAAAATAATAATACAAATAGGTGATAAAATGCTAATACATACTGGTCTTTAACTCGTTCAATGTTCCAAAAAGTTTGACAAAAGTATTTATGTATGATATGAGTTTTATTAGCAAGTACAAATAAAATAAAATTTTAAACTAGCTAATTAGCAAAAAGGAAATACCTAATTTAATTAAATTTTTTATAGAAGATTAAATCTAATTTATTCAAAGTTTATCTAATATTGGGTTGAATCCAAATTAAACAAATATATATATTTGAATAGATATAAAGAATATGAATTTTCAAAAGTTTAGATAACAAGACTAATAGAGAAAAAAACAAAACAAAACAAAAACAAAGTTGAAGGCCCTTTAAATAAAATTTAATTTATAGTCTCCTCTAATTTTTTTTTTTTTTTTTGAAAGTCCACTAAATTTATAGAAATGATTTAATAATTAATTGTTTCCGTCTGAAATAGCAAAGTAATAAATTCAAATAATGTAATATTATGATAGTAAAAATACTATTTAAAGTTTACATTTACCATGATACTCAAATCTTGAGCNCCAAAACAAAAATATTATTGAACAAAATACAAACAAGAAGAATGCTATAGTCACCAAAATGGCTAAGATTTTTTCAAGGAAATTCTAAGAGTACTATCAGCCACAGAAAAGGTATCAACCACTTACAGTTCCGTTAATTTCGTCAAATTAGTAAGCGCAACTGGCAACTCTCCTGAGAAATTGTTAGCACTAAGAATGCTACAGTCACCAAAAGGAAAGTTGAGGTTATTTCATGTGTTCAGAATTAAGAAAATCAATGACAATTTAAAAGTGACAAATCAAACTTTATTTAAAAAATTAAGAAAAAGAAAACAAAGAAACACTCACAGCTTCTCCAAGTTAACCAACTTTCCAAGCTCAAGGGGAACCATTCCAGAAAACAGATTGTTTTCTATGCCCCTAAGTATATAATATATTCTTAAATATTAAAGCCAGTTAGACCAAGTGGAAGTATGACATAATTTATTGTCTATATGACAAGTGATGATAGCAATGCTACAAATTTTACTACATAGAGTTTACAAACCGATGTGTCACCAATTACCAAAAACCAATTCAAACATTCATTCATTAGTGGTTGAAGTCCACTTATCAACTTTCATTGTCATATCACTTTGTAAGCTTTATGTTGTTAAATTGGCAGTAGCTCTAGCATTTTCCCCTATATTATTGGTGAGAAAGAAAGAGACAATAAGAGCATACAGAAATGTAAGTGTGGTAATGTTTCCCAAGAAGCTTGGAAGTGGTCCTGATAAGTTGTTCATAGAGAGAGACCTGTAGCAAATTCAATTAATTAAATAAGAATGAGCATTTAATGGCTAACCTTAGACCAATAACAGTTTGTTGGCCTTTTTAATTCAATTCAATTAACATGAACTGAGGAGTGACTTACAGAAATTCCAACTGTGTAGAAGCCCATTCGTGGGGTATGTTACCACTGAGGTAGTTAAGAGTGAGATGACTACAATCAAGAGGAAATTGTGCAATCAGGTGGTTAAATAAAATTTTGGAAGTGCTAATTAGTGAAACAAATAATGGTTATCCTTCTTACAGGTACTTCAGGTATGGTAGCTTCACCAGAGTCGTGGAAGCACACCGTCAAGATCCTGCCCTATAAGAAACCTGTGTGACAAGGATATATACTGTTGAATATTTACATGTAATAATATATTTTTTTTTTTAATAAAAAAGCCCCACCAAATGCAGGTCGTGCGCTCCACACAACTCAAACCAAGGCGCTAAGGTGAGGGGGACAAACCAATGAAGTGCTTGACTACTAAACTCCCACCGGATGTCTCATGTAGTCCAAATTGTAGATATATATATATATATACACACACTAATAAATTTTTGGGAGAAGATTCTCAATGGTCTAATTCACTCAAATTTCTATTTAGATGTAAGATAGGTGGCATTTAAAAAATCAAATAAATATCATGTGTTTTACATCCAACTAAAAATTTGAGGAAATTTGAAGATTTAATTTTAAAATAAAATATCTATGTATTATATAAATTCTATTCAGTCAACGAGCTATACAAGAAGACCCAATATATACACACTATGCAATTTGTTCTTTCGGTTGATTAGCGAATGAAAGTTTTACGTACAATCCAATGACATGGCATACACTATCAGGGAGGAGCAATTGCAGAAGAGAGAATTGTTGTACAGTAGCCTCGAATCCAATTTTGGCGTTAACCAACTTGACTCATTTATGCATGGGTCCACACTGAAATTCCAGTCTTTCTTTCCCAATTGTAGACCTATTTCACCAAGGGCTTTCACTGCATGATGAATCAAACTTAATCAATTTCCTTTTTACCTTTTTAGTTGGCTTTAGATTTTCTAATATAGTCCATAGCAATTTTTTTGAAAGTCCACTACATTTATAGAAATGATTTAATAATTAATTGTTTCCGTCTGAAATAGCAAAGTAATAAATTCAAATAATGTAATATTATGATAATAAAAATACTATTTAAAGTTTACATTTACCATGATACTCAAATCTTGAGCTGAGCGGCAGTCACTACCATAAGCAGAACTAGGGTTTAAATTTTATTCTCCAATTGTTGTAATTATCACTCATAAAGTAAAGTTTAGAAACCAAAAAAATATATTTGGGGGAAGAAAAAGAAGAAGAATTAACATTTTTGCATAAAGGAAGTTATTTAGAATTAAGATCCCAATCTTTCAAAAAACCTTCATTGTATTTTCCTCGCCCACAGTTTATTTTGAACCATGAAAAACTTTTTTTTTTTTTATAAGCGAACTATGGAAAACTGAATCGTCGGTTGGGCTTTTTCATTGAAATGCAGTCTATAAGGTTGAATTTATTCAACCATGTGTTGGTTTTATTCCATGCCAAATTTGCTTGTAATTCAGCAATTTACATGCCCTATATTTAGATGAGAATCATGTAAGAGTTGTGTATGAGAGAGTGTTAAGAATTCAAGTGTGTGCACATTCAAATAGCTTCTCGCGACTAGATCTCGCGATTGACTCATGACTATTGACTCACCAAAATACCACACACGTGAAACATGTAAGAAACTGAATGATCCCAACAACTGGAGCACTACAGGACAAAAAAAGACAATTTGGCTAGTCAGTTATTTCATGACTGGAACCCGCGACTTGTCCCAGTCACAAGTTAGTCCCCAGAGCACCCTGTTTTGCAGAAAAATGACTTTTCACATTCCTTACATACCCTACTATAAATACCCTTATACCCACGAAATGTAGAAAGTTTCTAAAAAGAATTTTGAGAGAAAAACCTAAGAGAAAAATAAGATTGACTCATCCACAATCTTAGACATTTCAGTCTCCAAATTCCTTTACTCTCACCCTTTCCATTGACATACCCTTGAGAGATTCATTAGCCAAATCCTTATCTCACCATCTCACCATACCCATATCAGTGAGGAGGTTATTTGGTGCTTAGAAAGCAGTTCAGAGATGACCATTTTATTTGGTTGATGCAATGGGCTTATTGCGGAATCCGAAAAGATAAAGAAAACACGATTAGGCTTAACCTTTTTGGAGCAAGAAGCTTGGAGGACTTAAGTGCATTGGGTGGATTAGGCTTAGAGAGTCTATTGCTATTCGTGTATCCTAACTTTATTCTTTAGTGAATCATTTTACCGCTTAGAAGATGGCAGAGAGGATTTTCACTGAGTTCTTTGATTTCCTTTTTAATAACACATGCCGGTGTTATCTTTGTGTTTGTATCTCTCTAACCCTTACTCTTTACCTTTAATTGCTGTTGTGTTGTGATTAATTATGGTTTGGAGTAGTTTGTTTATTTGGATATTGCTTGTACTTATCATTCCGCGCATATATTGTTTGAGTATAAGCTTGTGTTGAGATTTTTGAAATTGGGAATCTAAACATTCACTAGTGTTTTATACACCAAGTGAACTTTCACAGTCGATGTGGTCCTTGATGCTAACAAAACCAAGGCAATACGGAATGGTCATTCCTATCATATTTTTTGCCTAAAAACGGGTATGCAAGCTGCCCAAGAAACCTTGTGTCCTGATCAGCTATAAGTTCTAGTTGTGACCAGTCAGAGAGCATTTGATGGCACTTCAACCATTATCTAGAAAGTGGCTAGTGGGCAACGAATACATATTTGCTGGTGCCAATTCGTGGCACTTTTACTGAGTAAACAAATTCATGCCCAAGCACTGAAGTTTGTCTATGAATTTATCTCTAAACTTTCCAACACTTATATCCATGTATAAGAAATGCAGTATTGTGGTTGTTTGGGTTTTGGGATGAGTTTTAAACTTTTGATTGATCGACCGTACCGTGGTTGTTTGGTTTATTTATTCAGTGGAGAATAAAGTTGGAGACTTGGAATTTTGCAATTTCTTAGTGGATGGTAAAAGGGAATTTTGAGTTAGAATCAATTTGAGTGGAATGAGAATGTCATTTAAAAAACAAAGCTAAAGTGTAAATATACAAATTTCTTTAACAGTCTTAATTCAAGGAAGTGTAATTTTATTATTGTTATTATTATTTTTTATAAATTAAAAAAAAAAAAAAATGTAGGAGGGGCACTTCTTTCTATTTGTATATTTCTGTATATTTCTTCATCACTTCAATTCATTCTGATTCAAACTAGTGGAAATGGACATTTATACATTCAGCTCATTGTAAAATGAAGCTTGCACTACCTCTCCCGACCTATATAAGAGTAATTTTATTGAGCTTTTACACCTTGTTTTGAATTGTGCATACACACCCTTTTTGTTTCTAAAAATAAGTAACAGTCAAATGGGGGTTTAGGTAGTTAAATAACAGCCATTAGGCTTATTCACTAGTGGTTTGGGGTGGAGGCCAAGTTCGAATCTCTTGTAAAACCCCACGCCTTCGGATCAATGTGTACTAGTGCCCTCACTGGTTCCTCTACTTGTAAACTCAGACTCAGACCTAGAGGATAAGATACAAACAATTATGTTAACGCCCGTATAGGAAGCCAGTTG